>NC_056735.1:333226347-333323847 GCF_019279795.1 Protopterus annectens
TGACATCCTACTATGCATGTGGCATGTGCATAAGATGCATATCCCTGTAGTACCAATGTTGGGGTATAACTATGGTTTGTATCGCAGTCATGGCCAATGTATGATAGTGGGTATGGCTGAGTATCATCATGGGTTTCAGGGAGTACAATATCCAGTGGGGGATGTGGGTGCTGTGTACACTATTACACCAAGGTACACTAGGTACATGTGCCATGTACCACGTTATAGTTACCACTGTCAACATCAATCATACAGGTAACTGTTACCACAGTCCAAGCCAGTTATGCATGTGATGTGTGCTGCCTACCTGTAACACATTGGAGACATGATCAAGGTAGTTAGCAGCGATAGGCCCTGGTATCTCAGATGTGTGTCTGGCTGCTATGCATCTGTAAATGTGCATATGATGGTATGCCACACTACATATCATCCAAATACACCCATTACATCCCCCATCAGCATACTGTACCTGCCGGGGGATGTTCTGCATGTACCATGTAACCTGGGACACACCTCACTCTAAACACTGTGCGGTGTGTCAGTGTAAGCCACACACATCAGTATCACAACATTGCTAAATAGCGGTCTAGACCCAGTGTTGGCAAGTAACAGTGTGTGTGTATGTGGATGGGTCTACATCAGATTGCAGGGTATACATGCCTCAGTGGGCCACCTGTCCATGTGGCACAGGCAATACCCAGTATAGTAACCCGTGAAGTGTGTTTGACTGTACCCCAGATATGTCACTGCCATGGTGTCAGCACAGTGACATACTCCATTGTGCAATATGACTGCAGTCCATCCTCGTGCTGACACATGTACACCTACAAGACACATGAATAACATTTTACAGACCACTACCAACCAGTGTTACTAGCAGCTATAAGGCATCATTGCTGGATGGCTACACTACCTGCCAAATATGCCTCACACTCTACATCCTACAACATGTTACACTGCAGGACTATGGTACACTGTTGTACAGTCACCATGTGTATCAGAACCATATCAGCCTGTCCCTGCATCAATAGTATGGATGACAGGGATGGGGCACAGGTATCATCATATGCACAAGGCATCCTCATGCTAACACATGTACACCTACAACACAATTGCATAACATTTTAGAGACCACAACCAACCAGTGTTACTAACAGCTATAAGGGATCATTGCTGGATGGCTACACTACTTGCCAAATATGCCTCACACTCTATTCCCTATAACATGTTACACTGCAGGACTGTGGTACACTGTTATACAGTCACCGTGTGCATCAAAACCTTATCAGCACATCCCTGCATCGATGGTATGGATGACAGGGATGGGGCACAGGTATCATCATATGCACATGGCGTGGTGTTGGTTTGCCAGAGGCCGAGGGTAGGCCATACATTTGACACCATATGTGTGGATGAGGGGTGTATTCTGGGGAGCTGGCAGAGGTGATGCGTGTGTAGGTATGAGGTTGCCCTAGGTGTGTTTGCATAGTGTGTGGGTCTGCATGCACACAGTTCTGCCATGTGACTGCCCTACACAGGTGTTTATGGACAGCTGCAGACCATACCTGGCAGGGTGTGCATTTCACTACCTCTGGCCATGGATACGTGGACTGTGTCTGCCAGTGGTTCCGCAGGCACATCCAGGTACAGGCGTTGATGTGCTACTTTTACCTGCTGATGACATTTGTCCGCTGGTACCAGGTCCCTCTTGGGACTGGCCAGGACGATGTGCACATAGTCCGATGTAGTGTGGTGTGGACAACACACTGCCTGCACTGCCGGGGCTGCTACTGCCACTACGGGAGCCCCTTGGTGACCTAGCATTTCCACGTTGACGCCCAGCTGTTGGTGTTGCTGGTCCACGTCCACGTGGGCTTGCCGCATCCCAACACAAGTTGAAGCACGGACACACCACGGCAGATGAGGGCCATCATCTCATCATGCTATCTATCTGCTTGCTCGGTAGAAACATGGATGGCACCCGACAGTTCACAGAGGTTGTTGCTTACAGATGTGAGAGCGCTCTCTGCAGCCTAAGGACCTGTCTGGTGTAACATTCAATACATGCCTGCGCTGTCATTACAGCCTAAAGCATGCTTCTGCTGGTTGCAGCTATATCACCTCTGCCAGGGTCATGATGTCCAGTGGCCCTACCACATGCACCCTGGGACATCTGCCTATGTGGCAGCCTGCCAGACATCCAACTATGCCTGCTGCAACTGGACACAGTAGACATGGTTACCACACTTTCCTGTGCACTGCCACTGAACTCCAGTTGTCCCTCTGCTATGGCCACTGGTGATGGTGTGTGTATAGGCACTGAAACTGTGTGCGGAGTTGGGGTGGTTAAAAGGGGGATGTCAAATGTTGGTGCAGTGTCGGCCCCTGACAACCCCACCTGTGCCTCAACATTATTATCATCATCGTCGGTGTCTGTATGGACACCTACATCAGAATGCATGCAGAAGGGACCCTGACCCACCTCGCCTCCTGTGGAGGAAAACAATAAATGCACTTTAAAACCTGCATAGCATTGCCTAACAGTACACACACACACACACACACACACACACACACACACACACACACACACACACACACACACACACACACACACACACACACACACATCTCCATAATACCTACCTGTCCATGGATTTACAGACAGTCCCACGTATATGTCCATGTGTTAACCCATCCTGCATCACACTTGTTAACATACATACATTGATAACACTCAATAACATCACAGTCTTCTAAATGCCCACACAAGCAGCCACAACAAAATGCCTGTTTATACTTTACCTGTCTGACCTGTGTGTAGTGGATTTACATGGCCTCACTGCTGTCATTTGGTATGAACCCTTTGTATGGCCAGAATGATGTGCATGGCCCCTATATGTGTGGGCTATTTTGTTGTATCCATAATAGCTCCCACTGGTGTGTCATGTGTATGTAATGCTCAGTACATGCCAGATATGCCGCTCCGTCAACCCATCATGTGTCAGCTGTAATATTTGGATACACTCCCTGGTGTTGACTATTACTTCTCCATTGCATCTGTAGAGCTGCATACGTGGGTTGTAGGTGACCTCTCTGCTGACTGCGATATTAAGTGTGTACCTGGGGTCTACCTTCCCTCTGGATGCCTGCTCCATGCTGCAGACCATATTATACTATTTGCTGTCCTGTGATTACACACATGACAGGTATTCCTGGTGTGTAATGTGGCAATCCATGTCCATGTACTGCACGGTCCCAAAGGGGGGGGTTCAGCCATATGAACACCCCAAAATCACACATGTGCATACATGGCCAACACACACATGCACACACACATCTTACATGCATCTACCTCCCATCACTTCACCAGAGTGACCCTGCAGGCAAACTAACTAACCACCAGGATGCACACACACATACAAGTGAGGTTGCACAATGATCGTACACACAGTCCTCCTATTACCCATCTGCCAACATGCAGAACATATGGTACAGAACAGCATGCAGTTCAGCTATAGTCAATCCATGCTAGCAACAGTATACATGTGTGTGATGCATGTGCTGTGACTAGGTGATGACCATTCCCCTGGATACCACTGCACCCATGTACACAGTATTGCTGTGCACCCGTTCTGCACCCTGCCATGTACTGTGCACCACAACTCACAGGTGTACAACCCATTGTGGAATGTGTAGTACTGTGTCATTTATGTCAGCTTTACTTCTCACAGTCCTATGTGTTCCAGCAACACATACCTGGGATGATATGTGGACTGTTGTCATTGGTTAATGCCTGATTTACAGCTGTCAACATCAACAGACCATGTATGACCACTGCAGAAATGCTTACACTGACAACATTCAGAGCATACCATGGCTATGGGGGGAGTACATATCTTTACTGATTTTACACATACATCCTTGATAGGCCATGGGACCACAGCACTGCATATCTTAGCAGTACACAAGCCCAGAATATAACATATGTCCTGTACTTTCACATGCAGTGCCTACAAACTATGCTAGGCGTGCGGCTGCTGACCACAATGCATGCACACAATGTGGGCATATGTGTGCACACCCTTATCATGACGGTTTATCACACCTCTTGTATGTACTACAGCAGTCACTGCTCATGGCAGCGGTATACCAGCATGGGCCTTATGCAATTGCCAGTGTATGTTCAGTCTACCCTACACATGTCCCCCTATTCTGCATGATTTCAAGGTCTACTCATGTGTACATCCCATGGTGTTCACACAATGCCATCACTATTGCAGTTTGGGTAGGGTTATGGCTGCCACAGGTCCTGAACCTGACTATATGCAGATAGAGTCATTCCTACCATCCTAAGGATCCCTGCTGCAGTGCACTGGTGTGTCATGCTGAGACCTCCCTCCCTCAGCTTTTATGCAGATGCATGACAGGTAAGCCCTACACATTTGTGTCATATTGCAGTGTCCCATACACTGAACACCACATGTTGCAGCCTAGACCCAGCTGATAATGTGGACTACTATAATGCCTTATGCCATAGTGTATCTCTGCAGCAGTTGGCATTGTTCTACAGGTATATACACTGGTGTTGCTCTGTATATGGGTGTTGTTCAGAACATGTCACTACTGTAGGCCATGTCTACCAACAGTATGTTACTCCCTGTGGACACATTGCACAGTGACAGTATGTTAGCTGTTATGCAGGTGTGTGACATACCCTTTCAATACCCCATCATGGTTGGCCCTGTGAGACCGTGCATTTCACAGCAACAATAAATGTACATGCACAGCATGCATTCAGGGTAGGTGTGTTAGATGTGTGCATGGAATATACCAACACCATTACATGCCCAGTGTGTTAGCATACATCTGCATAAGACATACTCACCAGCTACAGGCTGCTGTCTTGTTGTTACCCGGGAGGGTCCTACATAAGAGAGTGAGAGATGTAATGTCAGTGGCCACACCTGTAGCACTGCTATAGGCTGGGTGCAATACTACCATACATCAACGGTAAATTCCTACAATACTACCACATCTGGACATCTGTTTATCACTACAATGCAGCAACACAATATATCTATGACATGTCAGATATGCATTACCTACCTGTACCACTGCAGATATTTACACACCAGTGGGCTACTGATGTTCCCTGTGTCCTTACCTGCATGCTCCTCTGCTGGTGTGTGGGTGACACCCACCTCCACAAAGGGGTACAGTGGTTGTTGGTGTTCCCAAAGGGAAGGTGCCACGAGGCTGGCCAAAAGCTCCTCTACACATGTTGGGGGGGATAGATGGCATGCCCCCCTGTGACGAGGTGATCCCCCTGGACTGCAGCCACATGCCAACTGGCATTGCAAAGCAGGTCATTGCAATGATGCTGGACCTGCTCATAACTGCGGTTATGCAGGCTGACATCATTGACCCTGTGGACTAGATCATTCCAAAGGGTGGTCCGCTCCTGCTGGTCATGGGCTGCCCTGCCAAAGAGCACCTGATAGTGCTGTACCAGGTGGTTGATAATGACCTCATTTTCATCCACTGAATACACAGGTAACCTGCTGTGTGACATCTGGACTGAAAGACATAAAGATGGAAACAGGCCTGAGCAACTCATACAGCAAGATTACCATTATTCATAAAACACATCTCTGTCACACCCCCCACCACCATATCAGCTTTAACAGACTGTACAGACAACTCATTAGGTATGGCTACAGCTTCACTACCATTTGGACAGATTTTGTATTGTACCACACCTTCTGCTATGTGATTGTAGCCATGTCCCCTGTGTGGACACTATCATTGCTGGCCTGTTACAGACTATTCACTTGCATGCCATTGTCAGGGCCACTATGGCTACATATATGCCAGTGGTATGGCTGCTCTGAGATTGCTGCACATCTGGCAGTCTGTGTTATTAGGGATCTCTATGCATGTTGTTGGACATGTACCAGGATTGTGCAGACTATTACTACCAACAAATGTTCTATAACAGTGACACAATAACATGTATATGTTCTATTGGCCAGCTGATCCACCTCTCCACACCCATCTGACTATGATACCTGGCCACATCACATGTGTGTGCCAACCTGGGGCCTCCTCGTGTACTGTTACAGCAATACCATCAGGTGGAACCACCCAGGGGATTTTGCCCTCCCCCCCCAGGGCACGCACTAACATGTTCCTGTCCCCTGAGCTCAGGTCTAGGTCTGTTCCATACCAGGCTCCATAGACACATGAGGGATGTGCTACATCAGTCTGAGGCACCCAGTATAAATTCACACGGCCAACATGCTCCTCCTGCTCAGCCTCCAGACCAGGAACCTTCAGGGTGTAGACTGCTGTTGTGAGTGGCAGTTGGTGGGAAGCTTGTTCCCATTGTGCCCATATTTGGGACCGTGGTGCGTCCATATCACAGACCACACACACCATCCACGGTGTTTACCCACCACATGTGTCACATACCACCCTGTAGACTGTCCTCTATATCTACCAATCCTGACCACTTCCACATGTGTATCTGCCATACTTCCCCATATTCCCATTGCATATTTCACAGACGGGGCAATGTGGTGCCAAGAAGGGACTAACATGTGACATACCCATCCATGGTGCACACACTGCCAGCTGTAGATATCTGTATGTATTGCTTTGTGTGCTGCTGCCTCACACATAGCACACATCACTGTCTTTACATACATATATGTTTGTGTGTGTGTTTGTACATATGTAGACATGTGCATATAGGTATATATTTATCTATATATGTGTAGATATATGTGATGTCATATATATGTGCATATATATATATATATATATATATATATATATATATATATATATATATATATATATATATATATATATGTCTACACATGGGTATATGTATATTTCTGGACATACATGCTGATATACATTTATCATTATATATTATATATGTGACATATGTACACATATGCATACCTATATGTGGGGTACATTAAGACATCAACTCCACAATTTCACAACACCTTCCTGCACAGCTGCACTGTTCTGCCTTGCTACAACACAGACAGGTGCCACATATGGACATGGCCTGACATTAGTTGGGCATATGTGGGACCTGTTTTCAGGTAACCCTATTACACACCTATGGCATTCCGGCATGCTATATTACAGATTCACCTGAGTATCCTGCTAGTGGTGGACCATGGCTCCCACATGTCTGTCATAATGGCATTACTACCACCACCAGCTATTGGCCACGTCATATACATACTTCCCATTACACAACACACACTATGATGGTTTACATCTTGCCTGTTAGTGCTGACCTGCACAGTTAACAGCTATGGCCCACTACCCACAGGGACAGAGACTATTGTCCATAGCAGTTGTTCAGTTGAACATCATCACAACAACACCTGATGGCACATATAACTCATTCTACATAATCTATCCCATTATGATGGACCAGGTACTACATTCTAATACATGTACATATACTTCACATACCTGTGGTGGGAATGATGTATTTTTTTCTGCTTTCACTTTCTCTCTCTCTCTCTCTCTCTCTCTCTCTCTCTCTCTCTCTCCCTCTCTCTCCAATGAATGGATTGAGCTGCTTTGAGTAGATTGCAGTATGGCTTTAGTAGGTGATGCACTTGATCAGATGATGGCCCCTGCACCAATCAGTGTCCTACACTTGCTAACTGCATGCGGCTTGCTGTGTAGTACATCCAATTACCACTGTCATGGCAATCACCTACAATAAATCCCTACATCATGTGGGCATGGTCTCTTTACCTTTGCTGTGTGATGGACATCCTTCCTGTGTGTGGGCATCAGTGTTACAGACAGCAGGGAGCAATACTGCCTTCAGGAGAACCGTCACACTCAGACCAGCTACATATTTGTAGGAGGTTCCAGAACTACAGACAGAGTGTGACTAAAGTTGTGTTATGCTTTGTATAGTACTGGTGTTACAGGGTGTGTGTGTACCTACTGGTTTACCTTGGAATGCAGTCTGTCTGCATAGCTCTCAACTGTGGGCCTATCCTCTTGGTAGCCAGAGGTGTGCCTGTCATGTTTTGTCTGTCCACTACACAGATCCTCTGTCAGATATTTCACTGGCATTGTTTGTGTTGAGAGCTATCAGTACATGGCTACAGCCATTTATATTTCTAACCTTAATTCTCTGACTAAGGGTATGTTGCAGACTATCCTGGAACACCAGTGACTTGCTTAGTGTATGGCAACAGTTTTCCACATATGGGCTTGTGTTCCAGCCTCTGTCCTCCACCTACATACCAAGCTTTGCACAAATGACATGGTGTCAGAGGTTGTTCTATAGTGGGCTGTGAGTATATCATGCTGCCATTGTTGCCATCAGTCCACTGCTGTTGTATCCCCCCACACATACGGTGGGGCTCGGGCCTTATATATGTGGGCTTCACCTACACAATACATGTGTGCCCTTATGCACTCCAGAGGCCAGTGTATGTAACAGTGGTATATGGCCCTGTAGTATTGTGTCTGGGGGGGATGCACCATAAATGACCTAGGCTGTTACAAAACATGGGGGTATCAGGAGTGAGCTGCCTTAAGGTATTTGGATGTACAGTACCGTATACTTCACCTATGTTTACATTACTCACATAAATTGGGTTAATGCAGGCCTACTGCCTCCTGCCATACAGACTGTTCGTTTGTCAGTGTGCTTGTGATGGTGTCAGTTATGTCTTGTTATGTAACAGTTACATCCCATTTGGTCAACTGAAGTCGTTACCACCTAGTGATTTTGTACAGAGTGTAGACAGAGGCTGCTGAACTATACACCTGCATTACATACTGTTGATTGTTTGGTATCCTGTGGCCCAAACTGTCTTTACTATTTTACAACTTGAAGGCCTTGGCCTGGACAGCAACAGTTGTGAATCTTTCCAGACTACTGTTTTCAGTATAACTGTTTCACAGTTGCATTACTCTGTTTATATGGATGTCAGTGTCTGAACAGCTATATGACATGGCATATAGAACTGTAATAGTACACAAATAAAGGTTTTCTATTTCTGCAGACCTGTGTATGATGTTTTTTCCTATGACCTCTCTGTGGGTATATGCTGCAGGCAATGATTGTCATTTGTATGGGTGGCCCATAAAGTGTCCAGTTGTTCAGGTGTGAACTGTAGGCATAGTGGCTGTTCCATATTGTGTACACCTTCTGCATATGTATCTTACTGTACATATCTCTGCGTGTGTATCTGTAGTCACATGTATATGTATATGGTGGTGTTGCTGCGTTAACGTTGTCACCTCACAGTAAGATGCTGTCCGGTTCGATTCTCAGCTAGATCGTCTTCTGCGTGGAGACATGCATGAAAGGGCGTACCTTCGTTGAAGGTTGTGTGTCAGGCCTGGCAAGCCGGTACATAAAAATCAACTGCCAATCATTAGCAGCCCGGAGTTCCACTGTGGCAACCCCTAACCAGGAAAAGCCGAAAGACACAAACAAAATATATATATATATATATATATATATATATATATATATATATATATATATATATATATATATATATATCTATATATATATATATATATATATATATATATATATATATATATATGTATATACACATATGTATGTACACATATGTATATATCTGTATCTGCATATATGTGTCTGTATATATGTATCCTGGGGATGTTGATAGCTTCCACATTTTATATTTCCTATGGAAGCCAGACTGTACTGCATGATATGTTACCAGTACCAGCCTGACATCATACAGATGGGATGTAGTACTGTTAACATCTTGTACCCCTGTCATGTCAGGTCCTGGTTATGGGATCTGCAACACATGGTAGTGTATTTCAGGGCAACGTGTTTGGCTGTTGGGGGGTATGCCTATTTGTACAAGATGTATATTGTTTGGGGCCTCTCAACCCCATTAACGGTGCATGTGGACATATTTGTTTTTGTTAATCTACCATTGCTATCTACGGATGTATGGCCATATATACCTATATATATATATATATATATATATATATATATATATATATATATATATATATATATATAGATATAGATATATATATATATATATATATATATATATATATATATATATATATATATATATATATCTGCTTACATATATATAACTATGTCCATATATACCTGCATAGATATATATCTGCGTACATATATGTACCTTGCTGTGTATATGTAGACATATAGGTGTAGACATATATGTCGATGTAGGCATTTGCATGTATATATGTTCATATATATTTATATATATGTATATATTTCTAAATATATATATTTATTTATATATATATATATATATATATATATATATATATATATATATTTACACACACATAGATCTATGTTGGTATACATTCTCTGTACTGTTGCATGACTGGGCTGGAGGATATGTTTCTGAAAACATCAGCTGTTTGTATATCTGGCATGGCTTAATGGTAAATCAGTATGTTTATGGTACCTATGTCTTAGGTTCGTGCCTTGCAGAGGCTGTTTATTTTGTTGCTGGGCAGAACATGGGCCATTGGATACAAAGTGATTAAGGCACGTTAAAGCAGTTGTAAGCGGGTTTGTGCATGTTTGCATGGAGGTAAGCACTGCTAACTTCCGGTTACAGTTTCTTATACTCATTTAGCTTCTAAATTGCTTAATCTGTGTAGGCAGTGCTTACCTCCTCACAAGCAGGCTTAGACCCGCTTACTGCTGCTTAAAAGTGCTTACTCCCGCTTACTCCCGCACTAATATCTTTAAAAGGGTTGATAGGAAAGTGGTGAAAAAGGGCCACAAAGCGGGAAAGACAGTAGAGAAAATAGCTAGGGATGTGCAGGAAGGGTGTAGGGAAGGTCCATAGCTGCCCATTTCTTATACAGCAACAGCTGTGCATATGAACTGAATTTGGATGTAGATTTGGACATTCAAACACCTGGGAGAGGGGTGCAGACAACAATAATAAGTTGTGATGCCAATTAGACTGGATTACATGTGTCCAGTGGACGTGCACAAAATGGACAGCTATGTATTGGGCAATTTTTTTTTTTGTGGTAACAGATTGCCCTTTTTTTCAGGTGAGAGTGAGATGTTGGGGAGGGGTAGTAGGTATATTTGGGGAGGTACGTTGGGTAGGTTAACCGACAAGACACACAAGATGCATACAGGGGTGGTATATGACACATATGGGGGATAAACACCTTGATGGGGAGGGTTGTTGGGAATCAAAAGCCCACAAACCCCCTAGTGGCAACAGTGGGGCTAAGGTCCCCACCCATGGGCACTTACCACTGCACCTTCACAGCCCTGAAGGTGGCTGTGTTGGGGGCTGAGCTGCAGAGCCAGACTGACCCTCTAATCATGACACAAGGCCCTCAAGCTGGCATAGAAGATCACCGACCTGCTTGTCGATTGCTCTACGCACCATGACCCTGACCTGGGGTTAGGTGACAGGTGCCTGTCGGTTCCCACTCCTGGTGGGGGGGTGAGCCCCATAACCTGAGGTGGTTCCACCCGAAGGTGGTGCAGGACTAACAGACAGGGAAGTGCGGGGTTGGGCCACAGACATGCTGGTGCCTGGTGCCTCGGCCAGCTGAGGTGGGACAGGTGGATCTGCTGGGACCGGCCTTCCCAAGTGTGCTATAGTGTTTAGATTTCAACATCATATATGGGTTAGTAATAGTCAACACATTCCAGGGTTAAGTATAACAGCATGCATAGATATTCCGATTAACCCAGACACCAGATATGGAACAGTTGCATAGCAACAAAACACATGCACATATGGGATCACAGTGGTAATAAGAATAGCATGTAGGTACATTGGAATAATTCAATATGGCACATGCATGGGAACCATTAAAATATTTATCACACAACTGGACATTATCAGAGTTAGTACATACCAGTTGGGGTGGATATGCTGATTATTGTTGGAGATAAGGTAGGGGGAGAAGATGTCAATTAAGAAGTAGTATATTCCTGCACTCCACATTACTTTCCTAGTCAGTGCTGTTATCTGTACCTTAAAAGTCTTACTACACTACCCTATAGACCTATATTGGACACTGATATGGCTGTCAACATTATTGCACATGAACCAGTTTTACCTGCAGTATACACCTCTTACCTGGTATACCTTGTTAACACTGACTAACTGTTTGTACACATACGCCCGGATTCCGGGTTGATGTTTTGCACTATGCTATCCAACTCTTTTTGCACAGACTCTGGCCATGTGTTGACCAAATGCTGAAGTGCCTGGACATATCTAGAATATTGCCCTTTTCCACCTTTAGTGACCTGACACACACATATACATGCTTTCCTACACAATTATATTATGTAGCACAGTGTGGCCGACAGTGACCAGTGATACTTTATTATTCAGAGAAACTGCAACACTCACAATCCCTTACAATACCAGGGTGGATGGTACCAGTACAGGTTATATTGGTCTGTATTTCTTAGCACAGTGTTTGTATCCAACGTACCTGTGGGAGCAATGTTTGTTAGCATTATCTGACTATTGCCACACAAGGTTCCAGATTACACATTAGTATTATGCACATACATCTCATTCTGTTACTGTACACACTCATAGGTTCATAGGCTCATAGGAGGGTACTAGGCTATTGGCCCTAGGGCCTATATAAGCCTAGCAAAAAATGTACCCTGGCTTTCGCCACCCAAGAAAATTATTTTCCTGTGCCCCTGTCGAGCAGAACCACAGAAGTGATCCCCGGGGTGAATTTCCTATCTCCCATCCAATCATCAAGATTTTTCTTGAAGAGTGCTAATGAGGAGCTCTGTTTGACATAGATAGGTAGTCTGTTCCAGAGTATGGGAAGTCTCTGGGACAGGAATCTATCCCTCCAGCATGTTCTCTTTATTGTGGTGATAAGGTTAAGGTCCCTAGAGCGTGTAGCTCAGAGGGATTGGGATTTTTAAGTGGAGCATGTCCAACAGCTCTGGGTTTGACATAACTTTGTATGTTAGGCAGAGATCGCCTCTGAGTAGGCGATATGTGACGGAGTAAAGCTGGAGTTTTTTGAGACGGTCTGCACAGGGCATCTGTTTGAGGCCAGTAATCCTCTTTGTGAGGTATTTTTGTGGCCTTTCCAGTTGTTGTAGATGTCTTGTTAGGTACATACCAAAAGGAGCATTGTACTCTATAATAGGACTAATGAGTGATGAGTAGAGGGGAACAATGACCTTTTTTTTTTTTCCTGGATGAGAAACCTTTTGTGATGAGGTGAGCCACGTAGAAGGATTTCCTGACCACTGTGGCGATGTGATTATCAAAGGAGAGACTACTGTCCACCTGTGTCCCAAGGTCTCTTATCACATTTTTGGCATTAATAACTGTGGTGATAAGGTTAAGGTCCCTAGAGCTATATGTCTATATGTCTACATATACACAGTAACTTACACTTACTTCTACACTGTTCCCTTCCTTCTCTCAAATCCCAGGTAACATATTCTTGTTTCCTTCTCTTATATAACTCCTTACTAGTATCCAGCAACTCCTTTCCTTTCTGGGGGGAAAAAAAAAAAAATGTAACTTTGATTGAAACAATTTTGATTAGCCAGTTTTTACCTCTGTAGTCATCATACATTTTATGTGTGTATATTAATTTTAGTCTTGCTTATCTATGTAACCTATGTAATCTGTGTTTGTGTATTAACCTTTGTGTAAATCTGTATGTGGAGCTTCATACATCTTATGTGTGTATATTAATTTTAGTCTTGCTTATCTATGTAACCTATGTAATCTATGTTTGTATATTTACCTTTGTGTAAATCTGTATGTGGAGCTTTTCTCCCCAGGACTCCATTGAAAATGGGTTCTTCTGGCCCAATGGACTATCCTGGTTAAACAACTGCGAATAAATAAATAAAATAAATAAAATTAAGTATACTACCAGCTATGTGGTAGTTCATGGGTACAGAGTTTTTACCAAAGGGGATGACAATACACTTTTTGGCATTGGGCTTCAGGCCATGGCTTTTACACCAGGCATCTGTCTCAGTGAGGCCCTTTTGTAGAATGTCCACATTGTTAGGAGTTTTGATTATGGCTCCTAGTTTGCAGTCATCTGCAAACTTTGTTAGCCAAAGACCTTCTGTGTTAGCCTGTACTTCAGAGAAGTAGATACCAAACAGGAGAGGACCCAGGACTGAACCCTGTGGTACTCCACTTGTCACTGGTCTGAAGTCAGATTTGGAGTCTGCTACTTTCACAGTGTGGGTTCTGTCCATGAGCCAGTTGGCAACCCATCTTGTGACATAGGGATTTATACCTAGTTTAGTGAGTTATTCTATAATTCCAAAGTGGGGGATGGTGTCAAAAGCCTTGGCGAGATCTAGATAAGCTGTGTGAACCACCTTACCCTCATCTATGGCTTTGGTGACTGCGTGAAAGAAGTCAGTCAGGTTTAGTAGACATGATCTGCCTTTTACAAATCCGAACTGGGTAGGGTCCAGAGTTTGGAGATTACCAATGTCTTTGTTTATGAGTTCCATGATGATACGTTCCATGGCCTTGCAGACTAGGCTTATCAGGCTAATGGGGTGGTAGTTCCCTGGGTCCATGGTGGCTCCCCCTTTGTGGAATGGGATAACTGTTGCTGTGTGCCATTCAGTGGGCACAAAGCCTGAGGTGAGGCTATGACTGAACATGGTACTTAGGTAGGGTGCCAGTTCATTCTGTAGTTCATGTAGAACGCAGCCTGGGAAATTGTCAGATCCCATGGATGCTGTGTTCTTGGCTTTGGAGAGTGTGTTTTTTACCTGTGCAGCCATGATTACAGAAACTTTGCATTCTTCCGGTATAGAGATGGGCCCTCTAGGGGGTGAGAGGGGGGTAAAGTTAGCACTGAACCTATCTGCCAGGATGTTGGCAATATCAGTTGGTTCTGTATATTTAATGCCATTGTGCTGTAACTCAGAGCAGATCTGAGTGTTGCCATTGAAATTCTTAACATAGCTATATAATGCTTTGTGGTTGTCTTTAGAGTCAGTGGCAATTTTGTTTTCATAACTAGCTTTGGAGGATTTTATGAGGGATCTCAGCTTCATACTGAGGTTGACCAGGGCATTCCTCCAGTCATGGGATTTTACTCTTTTTTGTAACAGTTTCTTTCTTCTGTTGTAGAGTTTGTTTATGGCAGAAGACCATCGGCTTCCTTTATTTGGAGGATAGCATCTTGGTTCTATTAGGGATAGCATGATCCATGCACTCGTGTAAGTGCTTATAAAGTGCATTTGTGTGGAATTCAGCAGTCGTAACTCTATTGTCCGTCAGCATGGGTGTCATGAAGTTTGTCACTTCTGTCTTAAGAAGTGTGAAGTTGGCTTTGGAGAAGTTTTTTACGGTGGTTTCCCTAACTGGGGGTGGGGGCGGGATGTAGATGTCTAGGGTGATTAGCTTGTGGTCAGATCTGACCAATGAGGAATTGACCTCTGGTGTGGAACATCGGTTGCCCAAGTTGGTAATGACCAGTTCTAGGATATTATTGCCCCTGGTGGGGGTGTGAATAAGTTGATCCAAGGCACTGGAATTTATGAATTCCAGAAAACATTGAGCAAAAGAGTTGGTACATGAGTAGTTTTCAAAGTTAATGGTGGGGTAGTTGAAATCACCCATTATTAGGGTGTTAGGTTGTACCCTAATACTTTCCAGTGTATCAAGAAATGAGGAGTGGGAATCATGGGGCATGGTGGGGGGTCTGTAGCAAGCTACAATTTGGATTGCGGTCTGGCCCAGAGTTAGTTGCACTCGGATAATCTCGGATGCATTATGCTGTTCAACTAGCCTGGAGGTGTGGATATCCTTAATGAATAGGGACATGCCTCCACTTTTAGTGCTTCGTTCTGGGTTTGGTGGCCGAAAGGTGTGGTATGAATTATAGCCTGGTAATGCAGGAGTGCTCTCTGGAGCTTTGAACCAGGTCTCTGTCACTGCACAGATGTCGATGTTCTCCATTTTAAGAAGTGCCTCGAGTGAGTGCATTTTGAGGTTTAGACTTCTAGCATTGAGTAGCATTACCCTCAGATTTTGCTTGCTTGTACTTGTTACGGTGATGAATTTGTCATTTGAACCTTGCCTGAAAAAGGCACTATAGGGGTGGCAAGAGCCTTAGCCAGTATCCAGAATCCCAAGGGCGACAGGTGCAAGCCATCTCTGGCAAAGCATCGTGGTCTGTCGATCATGTCGTCCCAGGCAGACAAATACTGGATCCCCTTAGAATGACACCAGAAGCTTAGCCAATTGTTGAAGTCAATCATTTTGTCCTTGTACTGTGGTATCATTCTGGGTGATGGCAGGATGCTATTCAGGGCTATGGTCATACCTACCTGGGCTACAAGATTGGAGAGCTTCTCCATGTCTCTTTTCATGTAGTCCAGGGAGGTATGTCTCAGGTCATTCACACCAACATGGACAATGACAGTGTCATATTTGTACTTGTTGTGGAGTGACCTGAGTGCATGCGTTATGTTGTGGATCCCGGCACCTGACAGTAACTTTCTCCTTGTTTAGCCTGGTGAGTGGAACATCAGTGTGCCTGACTATAGAGTCACCTATGACTAGAGTGTTGGCTACGTTGTTATGGCTTATGGGCTCTGGTTGAGTTTCACACTGAGTTTGTGGGCTATGTGTCATTTGGGTTGTGTTGGGGTGTGGAGTTTGCTTGCGTTTCTGCTTTGGAGGTCCCTGATGCTTGGGCAGGTTTTTATTGAGAGCCTTCGCGAATGTAGGTGTATGTTTTTTGTTTCTATGTGTGTGTTTTGGTGGTGTAGGTTTTGAGGGACTGTGTGATGAGTGTGGTGTTGTGCAAGTGTTTACATTCTCCTCCTGACTGTCTAGTCCAGTCTTCTGTGAAGAGAGCTTTGCTTCCAGTTTGGCAATATAAATGCATCTCTCACAAGTTGTAGTGTTGGGTTGTAGGAGGAGAGGGTTTACTATGTACATGAGGCAATTGCTGCATTGCCTCAAGATGCCCAGATTCATCAGTTAGACAGGAGAAATCACCGGGAGCTGACCTTTAGACATGCCTGGATAGGTGCTTATTTATTAAGTACTAAAAACTGCTTTCCTCTAGACAAGTGCGGAAAGTTGAGTGCTGTAATAATTTGCAACTTATTTAGTACTTACGAGTTCTGAACAAGTGCTGAGTTCAAAGAAACATATTTAGGTGCTGAAACTAGATAACTGGCTAGTGCTAAGAAACAAAATTAAGCTAAAAGGCTTCCCTCCAAAACAGAAAGGCTTGGGGGCTCAGAAGCCTACAAACAGTCTAGACCACTTACAGGAAAGGCAGGAAACAAGCTTAAAAATGTTTTTTTTTTTTTCTTTACCAGATGGTCTCTTTGTACACAGTAGGAGTGCCTGAAATCAGAATATGATCTTACTGCACTCAGTTGAGTGAGCAAATGAGATGGGCCCAGAAGGAGTATCCAAACACAAACTTACAAGAGGGGCGGGCGGTTTCAAAGCCACCAAGATTAGCACCAAAACAAAAACAGGGACGGTGGGTGGGGAACTGACTGACAAAACAGAGTCAAAACTCCCAGTTCAGTTAATATTCAATGTAACACAAATAACTCAATTTAAATGCTGTATTATTTGAAAAATGTGCAGATAAAGGATACTTAAATTCTCTTATATGTCCAGTTTAATACAGTTAGATCTTAGCCGGCCAAAGCTGAAGTTTTTAAGCAGAAAATATTCCCAAATGTACCACTTAAATAGGCAGTGACAGTCTATCAATGAATGAGACTTCCCCCACCTGCAATTACTAACAGCAATAAAATCTAGCAAGGACTACTGACAAAACAGAGTCAAAACTTCCAATTCAGCTAATATTCAATGTAACACAAATAACTCAAATTAAATGCAGTATTATTTGGTCACAACTTGACAACATGGGAGTGCAGATATGACATGCTTGAAATATTACTCTCCTAACAGTTCTGGGAGTTGCTACAGTAACAGGTGTGTTCTCATGATGGTTGACAATCACTTGTATTCCCTGTTTGCTGGCTACACATCTGGGATCATCCCACAGACTTACCAGGGGGATAGGGGGACAGGCAGCAGATATGGGCACATATACAGGACATTCTGGCCTCATGTTTACAGTTGTGAGATATGAATCTGTATGCAGTCTGATTCCACTCCCAGGATTCAGATCATAGCTGTGTCTGCTACAACTTAAACACTGTCCATCACAGTTGTGTCTGCTATATTGATATTGCTGTATATCCCCAATCTGCTTTCTGTCTTATTAATCCCCTGTAGTTATGCATTCTGACCTTGTATAACAACACTCTTATACAGATTTCCTAGACAGTTATATGTTGTAGGACAGTGTGGATGACAGTGATGTGTAATACCCCATTATGCAGAGCAACTGCATATCATTCTTGTATTTCTGGGCACAGTGTTGGTATCTGACAGACCTGTGGGAGGAATGTTTATTAGCACTACCTGAATGTTCCCACACACTGTACCAGGTTTCACATTACTATTATGCACATATATCTCACTCTGTTACTGTACACACTCTGAGTTGGGGTGTAAATGGGGCATACGTGGCTTCTTAGTCACATAAGGTATTGGGGAGTTGCTAGTGTGCCAGGTTTGTTGTCATAGATGTGTGTCAATCAGTTGTATGTCCTGTTTGCTGCTTATACGTCTGGGATCATCCCAATGATTTCCCAGGGGGACAGGTTGATAGGCATTAGATATGGACCACTTGAATAGAAATTCTGGACATATCTGTACAGTTGTGGGGTATGATTCTGTATGCAGACTACTACCACTGGCAGGATTCGAACCATGGCTGTGTGTGCTAAAAAAACTGTTCACATCTCAGTTGCATGTGCTATTCATTTTTTGTTGTCTGCATTTTCCCTGTTTACTGTCTATCTGTCTCTCAGTTGTACTAAATGGCCTCTGGGGTTTAACTTGTCATATACTGGCATTCCTACCCATTCAATTTATGGTGCATGGTGTGAGTAACAGTGCTTAACACTACTGTACTATTACATGATTGCGAATCTACTTTACCATATGATACCAGAATATACACATGCAGTCCAGAAGTTAGACCTGTTTTGTCAGGATATTACACCTTTATTGCCATACAAACAATATGAGACTCTTCCTGCCATATTCTCTAGTGTATGCAGTACCTGCATTGAACAATACAGGTTTTATACTAGCAATTAATTTACTACTACTTTTATTTTTATTTCCTATGACAGTAAAAGCATGAGTGTTACTGACCTGCCTCGTGTCAAAACTTCACCAGACGGCAGATGTGGGCCTCCTGGTTCATGACTCGCTCCATTGCAGCTGTGGGGGACATAAGAGGAATATTTAGCCATACCTATCCATGATATACTTAAGCTGGCAATTATTAAACAGGTAGTGGACTGATACTTACACATGGCTGGTGCATCCCCTGATGCTCTAGCCTCTTGGAGCCACTCCTCCAAGAGGTCCCCCTTCCGCCGCTTCAGGTTGGCATAGTGGTGCCTGACCTGCTCACCAGTTCGGGGTATGCCAGTGGCACTGGTGAGGTTGTGGGCAAGATGGTCCCAGGCCTCTGCCTTATATTGGGAGCCCTGGTACTGGCCCTGCAGCAGTCTCTGTGCATGGTCTATAACTAGGAGTCCTGCCATGACCTTGGACTCCTGGATGTACCAGCGCTAAGCCAGGAAGCACATTTCTTCTCTCCTTACTGCCATAGTGCCTACAAGGGGAAGCTACAACCAGTTATGAGCTGTATTCCCACTTTTGGGTTTAATTAGGGCCGATTTCACGCACTTTACCATGATTGGCTGGTTTTGAAAAGGCTAAGCTATGGGCAAACCTGCTTACCTAAGGTTGGCATTGTTTTAAGGGGGTATACCACTGGACACAAAGAGTTAGCTGGTCTAACAATGCCCACACCTCCTAAGCTGGATTGTGCAATGCTTAGCGTTGGCTACATTAGACATTCATTATAATGCCTTTTTGGCATTGTGTTATTATTCATTACACCTTATATGTATGCCTAGTATCCCTGATTGATGTGTACTTACACTCTGTGGGGTCCTTGTGTTTTATTGGGGACTTTGACACTCTATTACAATTACACCTCACTTCTGGGCTTACTGCTCTACTCCAGTTCACATATCTATGTTATGTAGTGGGTTATGGCATATATGACTGTATACTGATGCCTTTCACAAGTTCAGTTTGGTTATACTATGGTGAGGACATGTTTACTACTACCTCAGTCATTTGTACTTCTGTAATGGCTTGGGGATAGTGACTGTGGTGTATAGAGTCCTGGGTTTGAGACCTGCATGGCTGTTTATTTTGTTGATGGGCAGACCAAGGGCCATTGGGTACACAGTGATTAAAGCACTTTTGGGCATTTGTAAGCTGGTTTGCATGATAGTAAGCACTGCTAACCTACCATTACATCTGCTTACAGAGAGTTAGCTTTAGAATTGCTTAGCCAGTGTAGGCATTGCTTACCCCCATGCAAACGCACTTACACCCACTTACTGTGCTTAAATATGCTTACAACTGCTTATTTGTGCTTAAACCTGTTTACTAGTGCCTTATTCATTATGAGTCTGACACTTCACATGTGCATTTCCTGCAGTACTCCATTTCATAAATATATGTTATTTAGTGGGTTTTGCAACAAAAATATTGGTCATAACATGCTTTGCCATGGAAAGTGCTTCAGTGGGACTCGAACTGGGAATGCCTGATCGTAAGTTGAATGCTCTGCTCACTACACTATTACTATACTGCTTCACTTGCATATATCTTCCTTGTTATCCTCTTTAAACTGCTTTAACCATAGCTAAGCGATGGGCACACCTGCACACGACGATTAGCTTTAATCGGATTAAAAAAATAAATAAAAGGGTTTCTTTATTTTATTTATATGTTCTGTTGTTGTTGTACATATGGGAGACTATTGGTGGGGATATGTGGACACCTATGAGCAGTCTCACTCATTCCTTACCCCTTTCTGCTGTTCTACATTGCAGGGGCATGTTTATTCTGAGAGCTCTGCTCTCAGACACGCCCCCTGCACTCTTCCATGCTCCGTGTAAGCCTAGGAGCTCGTGCAGCATGCCTTATTTATATGCATGGCACGCTACCGTCCTCCTCCTAAATGGGTGTTTCCGTGCAGGACTAAGCTAGTCCTGCATGGAAGTTTAGTAAATCTAGGGGATGGGTATGCACAATTCTTAATGAACTTCCAATAGGCATCAGGAAAGTTAATAAAATCTTATATAAAAGTGACCAAAGTGATAAAGAAATATTACAACAGTTTTCCCAGAGAAGGGATTCATTGTAATTGATTAGACAAAATGTTTCTTCTGAGCTACATGCAAAAGCAATATTTTTGTTGTTATATATTTTTAACATATTCATATGATTTGCTTGTGGTCTCTAAACAATTAAAGCTATAAACTAAATGGTCTTTCCATTTCTTTTTCTTTGAAGTATTAATTGCATTAACATATCCTACTCAATTTCCTTTTTCTTGTCCTCTGTCTCTCCCTTTTCTTCTTTCTACCTGTCCTAAAACATTCTCTCTCACCTCTTAACATTGATCCTCCATTTCCTCCTTTACCTTCCTTATACCAAGTTTATTTCCAATATGTTTCATAACTCTTTACATGATGCTGCAATCAATTTTGATTGCTTGTGTGCCTCTTTTGATTATGTTCTTTATGTAATGGTATTTTTCTGAGCTTTCCTTCCCATGCCTCCACTGAAAAAGGCTTGCTTTCTGCCTAGTCAGACTATCCTGGTAAACAAATGCAATAATTGAATAAATAAATAAATAAATAAATACTCATGTGAAAAAGTGTAGCACTTTCATTTTATTGTCAGTATAGCTAGGCGATAAAACAGAATTAGTGCAAGTAAGTAATTATAATATCTAAATTTGTTTATGATTTATTAATCTTGAATTCATCACTCTTACATTATGATATATTTGATAGCTCAACTAAAACTACAGTTGCCACTGCTTATCCCCTCCCCACACTTCTTTATGGTGCTTCCATCCTTACTAACCTCTAGGCATCACAAAAATAAATACTTGAACAATAATATAACAACGTTGCTAAATTTGCAGCAAATATCCCTTTTCAGAATCCACCACTATATAGCACTAAAAAGTAGCCTCTTTTGTACTCAAACCTTATGCTGTTGCCTCCACCACCCATCTATCATTTAAAATAATGTGCCCAACTCTCAAAATGCTGCCCCTGTGTACTTCAGAAAGGGACACATTACTTTCAATTGTTGCCACTTGTAACCATAAAAAGGCTATTTTAGAGGTACAGTCTTCTTAGGGAAGTATGTTTGGGATGACAACGTATAGTAGACAATCATTCAGACAGTTCAAACATTATGTACTCTTTGAACTATAAAGTTTCTGAGAGATGCTCAGAAAAACTGTACTCACTTGAGTACATTAAGTATACCTAGCTACACCCTTGCATCAACTATCATGTGCACAGCTTCGTACCACCTATAAAATTATGTAGCATCCATCTGCTTGTCCAACACTAAACGTCATTCTACACAACTATGTTCCCATAGTGATCCAGTGACCAAAAACTCCTGTCTGTCCACAAACCTATCAAATCTGCCGGGCATTGACTACACTTGTACCATTTTTTATGGCCTGGAACTCCTTATCTGTATGCATCAGGAAAATACCCTCCCTCCCATTCTTCAAAACCATTGTGAAAGATTTCTTATCCAAAATCTTGCTCTGTTCTTGCTCAAAACCAGGATAAACTATATCCTAAAATGTGAACAAGTACCTACTCATACCTTATACTTCTTACACTCCCTTCTTCACTCACTTCCTTACTTCTATAAATTACTCTTCCCTGGATTTCTCTCTAAATATTCCATAAGCCTGCTTTTCTCTCACTTTGTATTGCAGTTCCTGTTTGTATCATACTAACTTACCTTTAATTTCTTTTTAAACTAGTTAAAATTTCTCTAAGTATTAAACCATTGTCATATAATTTGTGTCTACTCAAACAATGTTTCATATTACTTCTAATACTGTATAATTATTTAAACTGTATATATTTTTGTATAATTTTTGAAGGTTGTAAAATTATTGTTCTTAAAATGTAATATTGTGGAGCTTTTCTTCCAAGGCGTCTGCTGAAAATGGGATCCTATCCAGTCATACTTTCCCAGTAATCAAATGTCAGTAAAATAAATAAATATGATATAAGCATGTCCTTCTACATTATATGATAAAGAGTCATTGGTCCAGCAAACTATACACGGGATTCATGAAGCTCGGCGCAAGGACGGCGTTAGCCTTGCACCGACTGTGCAGCGTAGAGATGGCGCAGCAGCACCACATGCATATTAATGAAGGCACGCTGCTGCAATGGCCAAGTGCATAGGAAACGTGCGTGAGTGCAGGGGGCATGTCCAAGCGCTGCACGGAGGTGTGAATATGTCAGCTGTATACATGCAACCTAAAATGCTGACTAGTACAGCCTGCCTCTAATAGTAATCACTCCTGTCAGTGTTCATGGATACTGAAATGTATGCAAAGCATACAAGACAGCTTTGCGAACACCAAAATAACAAGTAAACACAAAGGCATGTAGCTGAATATTGAGTCCCCGTCCCTCGAACAAATGACATTTAAAACCCTGTGCCCGTATTCTATTGTAGTGTCGATAGTTATACCATGTGGAAGTGAAATGCATCGCTAAGCCTAGCCCAATGGTTAGGGTTACCACCTGTCCCACATTGTGAGGGACAGACCCCTTCTAGGCAGTTGTGTCCATACCAAAACCATTATAAATGTCAAATGTCCTGTGATTGTAGGACATAATTATGTCCCATATTTTATGTAATATTCCCATGCAATACTTATTTCCGTATGTAAAATATCTAAATGTTACACGAAACAGAATAAGCAAGTAAACAAAACAGAATAAGCAACTAAACTGCTACAATAATAAGCTTACATTTAGGCATAGAACTAAAGTACTATCCTTTGTACTGACTGGGGGTATGTGTTGGCCTGTAAAATCTGATGTGTGTCCCGAAAATGTCCCATCTTGGTCATATGAAAAGGTGGCAACACTACCAATGGTCAGAGCATTCGCCCAATATCTGCCCATTCATGGTCCAAGTAGCCCTTGTCAGGACAGCCCAAAGATGAACGGGTATTACCCGGGTCTACCTACCTTGTCATGAAAGATAAGTATTTGCGTGTACCTAAGTGCGTGAAGTACAGCATGTGGAAGATCAAAAATGTTAGGGTAGTCCTTACAACCATATTGGTACCAGAGATATCTAGTCTACGCAATGTGTTCTGTTGGCTGTGCCATGGGCCATCAACCAGAGAAGGGATGGATGGTGTGTGTGGAATATGGGGGTGGGGGGGTGATGGGTAATGTAATAATTCACCAAGGGGAGACTGGGTTGGATGCACAATAGGTGAACTGGAGGTGTATGAGGGAGCAGTGGGTGAATCAGAAAGAAAACCAAAGAACAAAAATTCACATCTGCAATACAACCTGACCGGCCATACTGTAGAACACAATCCCACAAGCATATGAACATTAAAATGTGCGATACACATGTACAGAAATGTTACTGGCACATACCCACATAATGGTTTGGCCTGAACTGAGCCATCCAACCCCAACACACCTGGATGCATAATTGAATACCCATCATCATATCCACAGCACACCCCCCCCCCTTCCTGAATGTCCACCAAAACCACCCATACTCGGGCTGCTAGCTTGGTGCAGCCATGTCTGCACATAGTGACCCCTACTCATATCTAGTAGGCAGTTTCACCCTAGGCAGTCTCAGGATTGCAAACTATGTATCCCTTGTATGTATAACCCTACCTCATTTTCGTAAAGCCAAAAGATTTGAGGTCATCCGTACCCAAAATTTTTGGATATCTCTCATGGGATAAGTAGATTAGACTTGGTGTCACGACACGATGTCCAGTCCTGTAGACATCTGGACACAAGTTGTATGAGCAGTAGTTGTCCAAAAGACTGCTCAGCCTCCAGCTGGTCCTACAGAACCTATGACCCGGGATTAAACACCTGACCATGATGCATGTCTCCCCACGTGCATTATCGGGAATATATACCTTAACACTTGCATAGTGGCAGTTGGATATAGGGTAATTAAGGCACTTTAAAGCAGACGTAAGTAGGGTTATCACCTGCCCCATTTTACGAGGGACAGTCCCTTTTTGGGCAGTTGTGTCCTGACCAAAAATAATACAATGGCAAATGCCCCATGATTGTAGGAAATAATTATGTCCCATATTTCATGTAACAGTTGCATAAAACAGTTATTTCTGTATGTAAAATACTGACATGTTACAAGAAACAGAATAAGCAACTAAACTGCTACAAGAATAAGCTTTCATTTAGGCAAATAAGTAAAGTTCTAACCTTTGTACTGACCGTGGGTATGTGTCGGCCTGTAAAATCTGATGTGTGTCCCGAAAATGCCCCACTTTGGCCATTTGAAAAGGTGGCAACCCTAGACGTAAGTGGGTATGCAAGCGTGTATGTGTGACGGTAAGTGGCAGTGATTCAATGGTATAGGAAATGTAAATAAGCATGTAGGTGTATATGCATGTGTATGTACAGACCAATATATATATATATATATATATATATATATATATATATATATATATATATATATATATATATATATATATATGTAGATATGAAGAATGAATATGGTCACATATAGTAGTCATAATGAATGTGAAGGTAGGACACTAAAAGTGGAACTAACGATGTCCCCGTGCTAAGTCTGACTTTCAACTAGGTACAGGGCAGTCCTGGTCCCCAGTCGAACAAGCCTAAACCCGGATGACCACATGAACACTCTGACAATCAAATACACGTATGTGCCAGGACTATAGGATTTAGAGGTCTGAATATACTTTGAGTGAGTCAATATGTGGCAAGGGTCCAGAACAGTAGGGAATGGTGCATGTGTAGCAGTATGGTTTTCCCAACAGGAAAATAGATGCCTGCTGTATTAGCGAAGTGTTGAGTTGTCTGTTCGGGTAACTATGAACCATGGGTATACATATAAATGAAGCAGAACACCAATGGTGTAGTGGTTAGAGCATCTGACTATCAAGCAGACGTTGCCAGTTTGACTGCAGCACACACCAGTTATGATGCGTAATCCGTATATGAGCATATATTGCTAATTTTATGCTGTATAATGATATAATACCAACTAAATGTGAACTGGGGTGATGTATCACAGTAAGAATGTAGATGGATTTTGTGTGACGTGAATCGGCGGTTAAATGGAAAACCGCAGCTGAAAAGGGTTGTACTCACCCTTTGTCCAATGGCCCTTGTTCCGCCCAGCAACACTATATACCGCGTCATCCAGGCCCAACACCAGGACCCTACACATCACAATCAATGTGATTTACCACAAAGCCACGGCAGTTATACCTAACGTCGATGTTATCACAAACATGGCAGACAGCACAGTCATTCAACAGTATGATCAAAGTAATTAAATCATATAGATGTGTATTAATACGTACGTAGACACACAAACGCACACACACACATATATATATATATATATATATATATATATATATATATATATATATATATATATATATATATATATAGATATATGTATATATATAGGGTAACCACCTGTCCCACTTTGAGAGGGAGAGTCCCTCTTTGGCCAGTTGTGTCCTATACACTTAGTGTCAAATGGCAGATGTCCTGAGATTTAATGACAAAAATATGTCCTATATTTATGTAATAGTTGCATAAAACAGTTATTTTGTATCTGAAACACCTAAATGTCATAAGAAACTGAATAAGCAACTAAAATGCTACAAGAATAAGCTGTCAATTAGGCATAAAAGTGAGGTCCTGTCCTTTGTACTGGCTGTGGGTATGTGTCGGTCTGCAAAATCTTGACGTTTGTAACAAATAAGTCCCACTTTGGCCATTTGAAAGGGTGGCAACTATATATATATATATATATATATATATATATATATATACATATACATATATACACAGAACGAACATGGGAACAAGAAAGCAATCATAACGAATGTGAAGGAATATAGCTGGTCAGAGGTGGCCAAAATCCCTGCGTCTTTAACCACAGGTAGGATGTTAACAGTGGAAGTAACTATGTCCATGTGCAGAATCTGACTTTCAAATGGGTACAGGGCTGTTCCAATCCCCAGTCGGATAAGCCTAAACCTAGATGACCACATGAACACCCTGACAATCAAACACACATATGTGCCAGGACTATAGGCTTTGGAGGTCTGAATATCCTCAGAATGAGTCAACATGTGGCACGGGTCCAGAGCATTAGGGAATAGGGAATGGCGCATGTGTAGTAGTGCTGTTTTCCCAACAGGAAAATGGATGCCTGCTGTGTAAGTGAAGTGTTGAGGCATGTCTTTGCGTAACTATGAACCATGGGTATACATATAAATGAAGCAGAACACCAATAGTGTAGTCGTTAGAGCATCCGCCTAACGAAAAGGCAGTCACGGTTCAAGTTCAAATATAGCACATATAATTTTCCTTGTGGAATGAATGTCACTCTGCTGTAAAGCCGACAATTAAACATGTAAAGGTGAACATGTGTATCGCATTGGACTCTTAACCAGATCCTTTCAATGAAAGTGGTATTGCTATAATGAATAAGGCACATGTAAGCACAAATAAGCAGCAGTAAACATATGTAACACACAGTAAGCATAGGCGAGTGCGCCTGCGCGGGTGTAAGCAGCTCCCAGCATAGGAAATGTATGTTTGTATGTATAGATGTAATATACACAAGGGATGTGAAGGAAATCAAGAGTGATTATGGTATTATATAGTGCTTTCAGCGTATGTCATAAAAAGCTGCCCAGGAGTGAGCAGAGCACCGCTACTCACACCACAGGCAGGGTTTTACCAGTGGGAGTAACATCATTGAATTGCTAAGTCTACTTTACACACAGATGGAATGTACTCCATGCTGGGACCACCAAAAATTGTAAAGTGCAAATGGCCGTATTCCATAACCCCAGGAAAGGCACGTATGTGCAAATATACATGGCGGGAGACCCTGTGAATACACGAGGTGGGACAAAATGTGTGTAGGGCCCCAAACACTCTGGAGAGGGCAATGTGTAAAGGTGTGTCATGGCTGCGATAAGAAGTGGATAATGGATGTTACACATGTAAATTCAACACAAGTGGGGTGGAGGAACTATGGGTATGCAATTATGGATCCAGGCATGCGAGGGCTCGATGGCCCGGTTCTAATGGACCGCCCCGTGGAGGTCAGCTAGTTCGTAATAGGTATATGTACATACACACATGTAGACAACAATATGTTGAAGTACATTCTCTGTAACACATGCATTCTATTTGTTGACATAAATAATAGGAATGTGCACATACAAACATCGACAGTAGATGGAATAATAGGCTGTGTAGAAGAGGGACGACTCGATTCACACTGTATCACATTCCAATTACCATTGGTAATCTGTACATGAACATATTGCGACATCTGTCCACTGGATAACGTGCTAAATTCCGATTACAAGATAACTGAAGTTAAGTGTCAGTGTAATAATGAATAAGGCACTAGTATGTTGGTGAAGCATATATAAACACCATTACGCATGTGTAAGTGCGTATGAGCAGGGAATGTATTGGTCTACAGACACAAAGATGTATATATATTCTATACATATATATATATATATATATATATATATATATATATATATATATATATATTTACACACACATACACACACACACACACACACACACACACACACACACACACACACACACACACACACACACACGCACACACAAATATCTATAAATATATATATATATATATATATATATATATATATATATATATATATATATATATATATACAGCAAGATATGAATATACATGTAGGCATACATATGCAGATATATCTGTATATATTAATGTAAATAGATATATATATGTTACAGTAAATATACACATGTATATAACTAGGTTATGTTACAGCAGTTACGGGTAACATATATTCAGACCGGGCATATGTTGGTGGGAGGTCCAATAAACAAACGTCTACCTTCCACCCCCCCAGCTAGGCCGGTGAGACATACAGACACGCAATAAAGGTAAATACACCACTGCTTCCCAGACCACTGGCAGGAAACTATCAGTGAGAGAGATCTACAAGGTCTACACTTTAACCATGGACAGTGACGTCCCTTGTGGGACACCAAAAGTTTTGTTTTTCCAGCAAAGGCCAGTAAAGATTTCTGCGACCAGGATGTAGCTGTACACAGAACAGTAGGTTGTGCAAGCCTGATAACACATGGGTTGACACAACCTACATATGTCCTTACACAGGGAGAGTGGGCAGTGTGTAGGGGTGTGTTCATACCTCACCTGCACCCACAGTAAGGATGAGTGCTGTAGAGGAGTGTCAGGTAGAGGAACTATGGGTATGCAATTATGGGCCTAGGCGTGCAGTTGTTGGCTGGCAGAGATGTATTAGGACCGCCCCGTGGATGTAAGTAATATTCTGATGTGGGTATAGCAGATGCTCATACCTCCCAAACCTTAAGAGCACATCTACTGGATAGTCTGGAAATCACTGGGGGAACACATAGGGACCATATCATTGAACTGTCCCTGATTACCAGGGATGTCCATGATTACGAATCAGAATCTAACACAGTCCCAACTAAACACTCCTAGAACTAGTGATATTTGGAGGAAAGGTGCTGAATACACGTAATGAATAATGACAGCATGTAAGAGTCATAAACAGCATGTACCTCAGACAATGTGTATGAATACATATGTGCTCTAGGTCTGTCAATGTGTCAGGTTAATAGCACCAACCTTCTAAATGTTTCTCTGAAGTTGTTATGCAGTGTCCCTGATTCAGTGTTCATTCTTCCCCATTCGTATGAGAGGTCTGCTAGTGAGAGAACGCGCATGTTCCGCCGCCAACCTTAGAAAGATGATAGAATAATAGGGTTGGGGTTACCTCCTGTCCACCTTTGTGAGGGACACTCCCCTTTGGGCTGTTGTGTCCTGAAAAATAAATGTAATTATGGCAAACGTCCTGTGATTTAGGGCAAAGATTTCCTATATTGTCTGTAATAGTTGCATAAAACAATTATTTTGTATCTGAAACACCTAAATGTTATAAGAAACAGTATAAGCAACTATAATGCTACAAGAATAACCTTTTATTTAGGCAAACCAGCGAAGTACTCTCCTTTCTACTGGCTGTGGGTATGTGTTACCCTGCAAAATCTGACGCCTCTACATACAGGTCCTATAGGGTTGCCACCTTTCCAATTGGCCAAAGTGGGACATGTTCTGTAGAAATATCAGACTTTCCAGGACAAAACATACCTACAGCCGTGCATAGTACATAATTATACTTATTTGCACAAATAAAAGCTTATTCTAGTAACATTTGAATTGCTTATGCTACTTCACATAACATATAGAAGTTTCATATATAAAATAACTGTTTTATGCAACTATTAAAGAAATGTAGAATATAATATTGTCCTGTAATCAGGACATTTGCTATGTCTTGATTATTTTCGCAGGACACAACTGCCTAAAGAGGGACTGTCCCTCGCAAAGTGGGGCAGGTGTTAACCCTAAAGTCCCACCTTGGCCAATTGAAAAGGTGGCAAACCTATAATAGGTATGCGGTAGCATGACTCGGCTGACGGATGTGGCTCCCAAAACCCAACTACTTGTCTGTATTGAAGAGTCTTGGTTCCCATGGATCAGCCAGATGGGAGCAGATTGTATGAGGAACATGCAAATAATATGATTAATTCACTGGACAGGCCACTGATTCCGTACAGTTGAACGCCATGCTGTCGCCTAATGGGCAGCCATTCCCGATACTATAGTCATGTAGTCTGATGTAATAGGCATCACAAGGTGGGAGCAGATTGTATGAGGAACACACAAATAATATGATTAATTCACTGGACAGGCCGCTGATTCCATACCGTGGAATGCCATGCCGTCACCTAATGGGCAGCCATTCCCGATACTGTAGTCATGTAGTCCGATCTAATAGACATCACAAGGTGGGAGCAGATTGTATGAGGAACACACAAATAATATGACTGATTCACTGGACAGGCCGCTGATTCCGTACAGTCGAACGCCATGCCGTCGCCTAATGGGCAGCCATTCCCAATACTGTAGTCATGTAGTCCGATGTAATAGGCATCACAAGGTATTATTGTGGTCCTCACTCCCATCCAGGGGTGTGAGTGATAGATACAAGCACCAATGTCTGTGTATTTTCAAGTGGGGAGCGAGCGGGTATAAGCATGTTTGGCTACCAGTATGCGAGTATTGCACTGGTAAAGCAATATAGAGGCTAACCGAGTGTAAGAAGCTGTAACCAGAGGTCAGCAGTGCTTAACACCACGCAAACCCATGCACACCCGCTCCCAACTGCTTTAATGTACCTTACTCCCTCTGTATCCAATGGGCTTGTTCTGCCCTGCAACCAAATAAACATCCTTTGCAAGGGTCGGAACCAGGATCCTGCACTCACAGCTAATGTGAATTACCAATACACCATGGCAAATATACAGACAACAGACAGTACCACAAACATATCATACAGAACAGTCATTCAACTGTATAGGAATGTATCCCATCATGTAGATGTGTAAGTGAGTGTTTATGTCCAGCATATAGGTACACACATATATATAGATATATCAGGAACATACCATGTGGCAACAAAGCATTACAAATGAATGAAATGGGAAACACCAGTGACGCCTGTATTATGTAGTGGTGTTACTCTGTGTGATCTCAAGACTCCCTCAGACAGACATGTGTCATTCATACATGCAAATATTTGTACATCGGCCGTATGCATCACTCTGTGCATGTAATGTACATTAGCACAACAATACCTGTCCAGTCATTATGTGTGAACAGTACTCTTGCAATGTGCTGTGTGCAACATCATCATGATAAAGGTAAATGGGGTAATCATAGAGAGACCAGTGGTGTTGAGTGTACAATGGGGTAGTCCTCATCACGTGTACCTGGACCATGTAGGAGTGATGTGCATACCAGGATCGTGCGCCTGAGGGACAAGGATGAGGATAACAGGAGTATGTTTTGATGCATATTACAAGGGTTTCATGTGTCCAGTGGGCACACATGTGTGTAATGAACAGCTATGTATAGGGCAGATGTTGTCCTAGGAGCTGATTGGCCTTATGCTTCTGTAGGTGAGGGTCGGATGTAGGGGAAGGAGTGTAGGTATGGCTGAGGAGGATAGGTAGGATCACAGAAAAGGCAGCATACAGGGTTGGTATATGACACATGTGGGGGGATACACCCCAGATGGGGATGGGTGTTAGGCATTCACAAGCTCATGGGAACAGTGGGATGGAGGTCCCCAGCCATGGGCAACTGCCACTGCACCTAAACAGCTGCAAAGGAGGGAGTGCTGGGGACTGTCCAGGAGGGGCAGCATCACCCTGTAAATGTGACAGTCTACCCTTGAGCTGCTGTATCTGGCTTCAGAAACCCTTAGTTTGCCACCAATGCGACACGTCCGGGATCGCACGACAGCAGACATGTACCTGTCTGGTCCAGCTCCCGGGGGGGACATGCTCCATCCTCAGTGGTGGTACCACCAGAAGGTGGTGCAGAACCAACAGAGATTGATGTCTAAGGCTGGGCCCCAGATGTGCTAGTGCCCAGTGCCATGGTCAGCTGAAGTGGGACAGCAGGTTCTGTTGGAATCTCCCAACCCATTCAGCCTATGGCATTGCAGTTTAAACCCACATATGGCTTAGTGATAGACAACAGCATACAGGATTACCTACAACAGTATGCATAGATATCACCATCAACCCAACACAACAGATGGTATACATTTGTAGAGGGAGCACAACACATGCATATATACTGCATGCCATCTGTACAATGTGCAGTAGATGTGTGACCATAGCTGTTAACAGTTGCCCATTACTGGCTTGTCACTGGGAACCCCAGACAGTGTTTGCCATAGCACTGTCTCATGTGCCACATGCCCAGTCAGGGATGCGATGGCAGTAACACATTCCTATCATCATGTACTGTCTGCAATCCTCACACCATGCTTCTGCTGTGCACAGATGTGTGTTCAGTGTGTAACACAGGAAACAAATGGTTGCACACACTGACCAGTTCACAGATGGCCCTACAGATGGGTGTCCCTCATGAACAGAATACTGTCATGTCTGTATTATAACATGCAGAATAGCCATTACCACACACATGTTAAACAGGCAGTAGTTTCAATGCAGCATAGCTACACTTACATGCTGTAGTCATGTGTGGCACATCACCCTCCTGTCTTTAGGCTATTTCCCACTGTAGAAAATGATTGAGGTACATCCAGATATCATCTGTAATGCCGTATCAGAACATCACATCCAGGTACCATTCACAGTGACTGTCATGGCCAAATAACATGTTTTCCCTAGATAGTGTACTGTGTTTATCATGCAGATGGCTATGGGAACACCATCACAGCGGTACCACATGCAATCAGCTAGAGGAGGACTGCAATAGGTGCAGAAGCCATCACCTGACCATGTCCATCACTTACAATACACATGCTGATGCTGTGCAGGTGTACTCCTTCACATCCACCAGAGAGTGTGTGGGTGGGACAGGCAAAGTACACCAGAGAAGGGCTTGGAGACTTAACCATAAGCATAGTCTGCCACATGCTGAACAGTACAGGGGTCAAACCCCTGACTGACTACTCATTACTATTACATGTGCATGATGTTACTACATGTGCCACAAAGGCAACATGTTGCTGTGCTGTAAGAACATATATGTGTGTAGGTGAGTGACATCTGCAACAGAGATATGGTAGACATACATTAGGTGTGGCACACATGGCTGTCCATGTGAACAGATGCCATTGTCATCACAACCACACTTTCTAATGGACATGCATTGACACCTTTGCCAGGGCCACAAATACACAACCTAACCACTTAGTTTGCCACACTGCAGTAATGTACAGGAGTACATGCACCACAGGGGATTTCTGGAGGTTCTATGGGCTAGGGCATGTGAAAGTGCTTGACATTTGTTGGTATGCCAATGAGGGTTATACTGGGAGTGACTGTGGTTGGTAGAATCACAACCCACATGCAGACACAGGGTGCCAGTACTGGCATGCATGTATGCATTGCTTCATGGGTGTGTAGTGGTTGGCTGTGCAAGATGGCTGTACAAGGCTGGGTGAGGGGTAATCCTTGGCATTGCATCACCCGACAAAGGTGTGCAGTGCAGGGGTGTAGTGTCTGCAGTGTCCCACACAGATGGGTACTGCATTATCTGGCCTGACATCCTGGTTACCAATGTGTATGGCCATAGCTTTGCAATGCATTCCATGTCTGTGTTTGATAGTCCTTCACATGGACATTGCCTGGGATGTGCATGTCCCACAATACTGTACAGTGACATGTACAGGTGTACCTGGTTTGGCAGACATGTTGTGTACACAGCCTGTTATCCCCCAATATGCCAATACTGGCCTGGTGTGGTGAAACCTGCTTATAGTGTGCAGGTCGACCCTGCACCTGCATTGATAGTATGATACAGGTATTCCATGGTGTCAGTGGCATGGGTCCATACAGGGCACATGTGTACAGCATTGCCTGGCCTCTGTGGATCACATTTGATGGCACCACATATGATGCAGGCATTCAGTGTAGGACATAGTGAAGGCACTATGTCTGCATAAATGTGCCTATTGTACCACTGTAAAGGGTGCCATGTCCTCTGCAGGCCACTGCAGTCACACCATGCCTACTATCTGTCATCAATGTGCATGGCACTAGCAACATAGTGGGATATCCTAGGCAAGTTTGTTTGTGCATGGCACATGGGTGTGGGACATATACCGGGTACTAGTAGGGCTGCATACTTTGTTCACCCAGCCTTTTGCCAGATGTATGGGTATGGCTTGCCAACACAGCCCCGTGGCTGACTGACAGCTGTACTCCTCATGAGGTGGCCAATGTGTCATAAGATGGACACCATATAGGAAAACTACAAAGTCCGCTCCCAGACATGTTCAATGGTAAGACAATCACGTCCACCTCTACACAGGCTCTGACAGACAAACACACACTTACCATGTCCGGTATACAAACTCCTACCATATCACACTGCAGCAGTATGCATTTAGGGAATGCGCTATGGTGAATATTGGGATGCGGCACAGCTACATGTGTATACCTAGGTGGGTGACAACAGCAGGAATGACAAAGGTGGTCATGCGATTTGTACAGAGAGTGCATACTCTACAAAGCACTGTACTTGTCTCATGCAGACACACACACAGACACACACACACACACACACACACACACACACACACACACACACACACACACACACACACACACACACTTGGCATGTCTAGGATTAGAACACCGACCTAACTGCTTTATTATACTACAGCATTACGCAGTTACAGAACACGCTACCAAGATTACTGGGACACAGCACTCCCAAAGGTGTATTTGTATATGGGTGACATCATCGGCCTTGCCAAAGATGGGTATAAGAAATGTATGGAGTGTGAGCAGTCTAAAAGCATTACTCAGTCCTCAGGCAGATAGGGACAAACACACACACACACACACACACACACACACACACACACACGACAAGTCTGGGATTAGAACACCAATCTAACTACATTATTACACTACAGCATTACACAGTTACAGAACGCACTACCAAGATTACTGGGACACAGCTCTCCCAGAGGTGTATTTGTAGATGGGTGATATCATCAGTCTTGCCAAAGGTGGGTATAAGAAATGTATGTGAGCAGTCTAAATGCATTTTTCAGTCCTCTGGCAAATGGGGACAAAGACACACAAACACATGCCAGTGGTGGGAACAGAACACCTGCATATTTACAGATCACTATTACAATACTACATAGTTACGAGTCGCTCCACACAGACTACACATTTCAAGGCTGTCATTATGACCTTCTTGGAATGTGGACATCAACAGGGATGCTGGTAGTTAAGATATACATACCTTTGAACCTGTGTGTTTAAAGTAGGAATTCATCCTGACCTGGAGTATGCCCATCTGTGGAATGGACGACTACTATCACTATATAGGGTTACAATGACCATGCCTATACACAGAGGCACATAACCGACACAAGATTATACTGGGCATGCTCATACACTTAGTAGCACATGGCTGTCTGGGACACACTTTGATTCTTCACACAGAAGGCCACAGTGGCCATGCTATTACAGGTAGATGTAAAGAACACATTGCAATGGGCTCTGGTGTTAGTAGTTGTCATTATTAGCAGGAACGCTGTTCTACATATATCTGACACTGGTCTTTTACACAATGTCTGCTGCTGTCCATCACCTTAGATGCACCATCCTATACCAAGCACAGTATCACCACTCACAGTGATGTCTTGCTAGGAGTGGAAACTGCTTGATCAACACAACGAGCCTTGCTAGAGGTGGCAACTGCTTGAACAACACAACGAGCCAATGTCCTGCTGTAAGTACGAGGTTGTCCAGTGTTTGTCATTCTGGGATGACATGACTGACAGTAGAGAGGCCTTTGACACATATCACATGCATCCACAATTCAAGGGAGTGGGGATAATACCCAAGTCGCATCTGCCCATACAGTGCCATTCCAAGGCAAATGTCCTAAATATAGGATAACACCCTGACACCTACAGGACAACTGCATTGTATGCTTATGCTAACCAGTGCTAGATGTGTAGCATCCATAATCACAGCTGCTCACTGTAGATCCAACAATGGGGAGTACTGACATCTGTGCAGTGAGAAACACCTGGCTGATGGCTCTGTAGTGCACAATAGCACTACCACCATACACCTCAGTACCAGACATGTGGGCCATAACACAGGTATGGACTGCTCCAGGTAGTGGTGTCCCCATAGACGCTACTCACATGTACTGACCGGTACCCCCATGAAAGGCATCACAGATGAGTCATGTGCAGGACACAGTGCTACATGCTGCATTCTAGGATGTAAACGTCAGACACCACCATGCTCTCGGACCACCAACATGCATCCATATATGTTGTAGGACATATACGAGTACTCCACCATGCGACCCTTGAACAGTGGACTGTACCAAGCTCTACATCAACTGTAGAGAGTACCCATGTACTGACACAGTCATCATGTGTTATGCAATGCAATGATACCACTGTTTGTAACCAGGTCAGCTGTACACATATCAGTGGCCCCCGGTTATTTACAGTATTAGCAGATGACTGTTGCTGTACACCAGTATACACCCTCATGTATGGATATGACATACATGTACCTGCCCTGGGTATGTACATGCCACACACACACACACACACACACACACACACACACACACACACACACATACACACACAACATATATGTAAATAGCATAGCTGTTGTTGTCCTTTGTTCAAACAAGTGGCTACAGCCATTACACACATGCACATGGAATGTAGGTCCATGGCTGCTGAATACTAACAGTACATAAGATGTGATATCAATGTTGACAGAGGTAACATTCCCTCTGTACCGGTCACCCATTACATCTTTCATATCATGCAACAGTCCATGTGTCACGTATGTCATTACACGTGTCCACCAATTGCAATGCCTACAAACATGCCCAAATGACAGGATTGTAGGATCTACACACATGTACATGTAGTGGTGTGCATTCAGATAACATGAGTGTGCAGTTGCTGATGTATGCAGATGACATGTATCCTAGTACATCATGCAGTTGCAATGCAGCCTCAACATTGCCAACTGTATATGGTGATATGCTGATTGTATGGAAAGATGTACTTCAGGTATGGACAGATGTGTGGAAATAACTAAGTGGTGGGGCATCTTTGCAGATGGATGTTTGCTGAAGACAGCTCACAGGTGTGCCACAAGCAGTCCTACAATAACCTGTGTAACCGGTAAGCAACGGTTTCATTAAGTGAAGGACATAACACACAACTTAGACAGCGGTCAGGGTGACACTGAAGGTAAATCACTTGACACCTGTTAACAGTTAAGACGTCCCATGTGCATATATCAGCACTGTTGCCAAAGGAAGCATCAGTACACTTTGTAATACATGCAATACTGCTTTAAGTATGTCATACATATCATGAGCTAGGCAGGTCTTTGATTCACATTACTGGCATGTGTGGTTGCGTGTGTGTCCATATATGTCACGTATGGTGGGGAATACATCTCAGTTGTTAGTCACTCTCCTGTACACTAGTGTACATGTCTGTACAGACTACAATGTAGAAAGCAGGACATAGGCCGGGGCGTGTATCTCACGTGTGAGCTATCTGTATGTGCGTGACATAGGTGTATTCAATACTGAATGCTACAGTGTGTGTATGTGTGTGTGTGTATGTATGGCTGTCTGGTCCCTGGAGTGAGGATGTATGTTACCATACTGAACTGATAAGACCCCTCCCTCCATCCAGGCGATGCACTCTACTATCCATGTTGATGTCCCCGATCTTAGGCCATACTGACTACCTGTACATGTGTATTCTCTGTGGTGCATCATGTAGGTACACAGTACTGTAATAATGATTTGCACATAGACAGGGGTCCTCACCTCAACAGTAGCAACTGTGTGTGTGTGTGTTACTGTGTCGGTGAATCTGTGAGTGTGTGGGTGTGTTACTGTGTCACTGAATACATGTGTGTCAATACCTGAGTGTGTGGGTGCAGTTGTGTGTTGGCATCCTGTCATGGGAACGTGTATTACTGCTTCCCAATGAGACATCCCACTTCCCACTGGCCCTACCCTTGTAATCAGCTAGACTGCTCTCTTACCTCACCACTCCATGTAACTGTACCTGTGATATCACCCAGTATGGATGTCACATCTGTAGCCACAGTAGCTTAATACACAGCTATCATGCTCTTGGATCAGTAGACGTGTTTGGAACGTGGGACATTCTCACTGTTATATGGCAGCTACACGGTGCATGCTGGTATATTCATACATACCTGTGAATAGTCCACATTGACATATGGAACACTAGCTGCAAACACTGACATCCACCGGCACGTGCAATTAGACCTGAAGGAGCACAGCAGAACATCATGACCAACATGCAGTTACTGTTGTTACACAAGGCACATACTGTTAACAGTAGGAAATGCATTGTGCACCTGTAGTACATGGTATTTCTGCTGCCTGTCAACAGTACTCAACAATTGTAAACTACACTTATCTTGCTAGTCTGTTCACCCTGTGCATCAGACCATATGAGCATGTCCCTGCACCGATGGTGTGGATATTAGGAATGTGGCACAGGCATCATTATATGCACAGGATGATAATGTTTGCCAGAGGCCTAGGCTGCACCATTGAATGACATCATTTGTGTGGGTTAGGGCCTTTGATCTAATTGGGCATGTGTGGATGTTATGCATGTGTGTGTTGCGATGCCCTACATATGTTTCCATTGTGTGCATGTATGTATGCACACAGTTCTGGCATGTGTCTTGTCTACACAGGGGTATTATTGACAGCTGCAGACTGTACAGGCCAGATTTTACAATTCACGGTGTCCAGCCATGGACATGTGACATGTGCCTGCCAGGGTTTGCACGTGCACTACCAAGCAGTGTTGCAGATTGGGCCTATGTCCACATGCCCGACGCCTAACTCCTACCAGATGTTCCAACACAGACAGCTTATGCTCCCGGATTGTCATGCCATGGGCAAGGACTCCAACAATGTCAACCAACCATTTACCAAAGATTCAGCAATCTGCTGTTGAGTATTTACCATTGCCCGGATGTTGTTGTTTAAAGAACGGACAGCAGCCCTCTGAAGCCTCTGATCTTCTCTGTTGTGCCACTCAGCACATGGCTGTGCCTTCATTACATCCTGAAACATGCATCTGGTGACACCAGCTGCTGCGCTCGGTCTTGCAGGTGCATGTTGGCCAGAGGTCCTCCTATGAGCAGCACTGGCCATGTGCCTGTGTGGAGCACCACCAGTCAGTTGGCTGACACCATGGTGTGCAGGCACACCTTCCATAGCCCCCACACTTTCTTGTTCCAAACTACCACATGTCAACTGTCCTTCCTCTATGGCCACTGGTGATGAGGTATGTGCAGGCATGGGATCTGTGTGTGAGGATGAGGGGGATATAGCTGGAATGGCAACCAATGGCACAGTTTCAGCCCCTGACATCCCTGCCTGTGCCTCAGTCATACGTTCATCATCACTGCTAGAGTCTGTGGGGACACTAACATTAGATGGACAGCAGGAGGGTAACGTACCTACATCACCTGTGAGGGCAGACAAGAACTGTACATTACAATCTATACAACAGACACACACACACACACACACACACACACACACACACACACACACACACACACACACACAGACACACATGCATGTGATATGACAGAAGGCATGCAACATGCATGTGATACGGCAGATGGCATGCAGTGCAGACAATAATAGTGGTAGTTATCATACATCCCTGGGTTGCACACAACAGCATGCATGTGTCATAGCAGACGGCATGCAAATTACACAATCATAGTAGTAGTTAGCATACATCCCTGTGTTACACCATGTAGACCAGCACAGGTTAACAGTACACCTGCCTGATGTGTGGCATAAGACATTGACCATCACATGTAGCATGACATGCGATCTGCTGATGTGTGCAATGACATGCATACACGTTTAACAAAATGGTGTCCTGTCAAATATACAGTGGGGTAATGGTGTCCCAATGCAGTGTTGTGTGTTCACCCTACAGATACACTGCACATTTAGCTGATGTGCATGACCATTGCAGGGAATCATAAGGCATCTCTATTGCTATACAGTGTGAGTTACAGACACAGTTCATAGCCATGACTGTGTTGAGATACAATACATATATACTGTGGAATGTGACCCACATCACCAAGGTTTATACACACTAAACCATGATGTGGAATGTGTGACACAGGTCACTGAAGGGTATACAGATGACACCCCTGCACATCTGCAACCATACTGCTGCTGCCTGGCAACTATGGCCAGACATGGCGAACATGACAGTACATCATGTCCCACATGACATCTGTGTACCACACACACACACACACACACACACACACACACACACACACACACACACATGAGGAACAAGTATGACATTAATGTCCGACACCAGCAAGGGGACTGTACTGTATCTGTGGGCTGATGTGGATACTGTACAGGTGACTGCTGTCATGTTGTGACACTCACAAGATGTTCAACACATCTTATGTGGTGGAATGATGTCATGCCTACACAAGATGTGTACAGGCCTGTAGGATGTCTAGTGTTCCACATCTACAATATAACCATTACACAAAGGCCATAGTTGGACCACGTGTAGCCATTGTACGACAGGGTGTACACACAAGCACATCACATCTACTGTGTGTGTTGCTTCATGTCTCTGGCCATCCTCCATGGCCATGTGTGTACACGTGTTGGCCAAATTATTGTGACAGGCATCTATTTCACATGTCTGTGTTGTCCCATATGAAATACACCCATAGATGTCATATGCTCTACTGACGACAGGGTTAAGCAGACAAAGGGTGGTATGTGGGATATGTTTTCAGGTTAGTTAGGCAGTGTTGCAGCCAGGCCACTAGATGTCATGGACATGTCAAGATAGCACATCACATTGTGTGACATTCATAGAAGGGCTATGATCCACACCAGTGAATCCTGTGGGCTGGCCATACTCCAGCCCACTGTGTAGTACTGTTTGTATTCCCCACATGTGTAGTTCTGATCTGTAGTACATGTCCCTACAGTGAACAGTACCTTTACCATTGTATTCACAGCTGTCCACACATCTGGCAATGGCAGTTTGTGAGGATTCATGTCGGTAAGGTGATTCACATAGTTTGCAAGTGTTGCACATGGGTAGGCATTGTGATGCATTGAAGGTTCAACCTGTATATTGTGACATGACCATGCATTATGTGTACATGTTGTAAATGGCCACATGGCAGATAGATCTGTGCATTACGATACCTGATAAATAATAACAGTCTCACCTGCAACGAGCTGCTGTAGCAGCGGTACCTCTGGCGTTCCGCTGCTTTCACCAGAGGTACCTAAATAGGAGTAACACAGCAGTGTGAGCATTATCCATGCCTGTATGATGGCTACAGGGTGCAATGTGCATGTTAACACATACACCAGTACATAGGAATATACTATGGTGTATGCACATGTGTGCGTACAGAGAGTAAAATACTATAGTATGTGTCATGTGTGTATACATGCCTTGCATATGATGTTACATTACATATTGTACAGTGACACATGCAACTATATGGAATATAGTTGTTATATGTGCAGTACTGACTTGCCAGGCAACTCCAGGCTCAGTGGTTGAGAGACACGCAACTCCACAATATTGGCTAAGGCTTGTGGATGTGGTTCTGCAGGTGTCCCCAGGTTGGCCAGTAGCTCCTCGGTACATGTAAGTGAGGGCTGGGTTGATGGTCCACCACCTGTTGCACCTTGTTCCCTGGTGATTGCATTCACACACTGTTTCACCCATCTAATGAGGTCTGTATAATGTCTGTGCACCTGATGGTATGTGCAGTTGTGGCCACCCACATCATTAACCCTTCTGCCAAGTTCCATCCACAGGGCATCCCGCTGCTGTGCATCCTGTGCACATGGCTGAACAGGATATCATGATTGTCATGTAGGTATGGGATGATGGCCTCATCCTCCAAGCGGGTAAAAGGGGGTAGCCTTGCACGTGGCATACCTGGAAGACATAATGATGGAGACAGGTCACAGTAACTCACAGAGACATACAGAGCTACAGCTGAACATACATGTGTATCGCATTTATTACCATTAAGTATTTGTTTTTGCAAATTTACATGACACTGACATGTTTGTGTCACACACATATGACACTCAGTGGTGAGTGGATATTATCACCATATATATGTGTGTGTCACCTGATTACATTGTTCATACTCCATGTGGATGCTGTCTTGATGTGGGCATGTCTGTTTGCCTGTATTGGTGTTCCTACTTATCAGCACATGGCTGGATGTGTTCACATTAATGCAGTCGACCTTGATGCTGTGTATATGTCACATATAAAGACTTACACTGCCTTAACAGACATGACCTGTGACCCTGCAGACTTGCTCATGTAAGATTTTACATGTATGTGTTCTGCCATATACATCTACATGGCACTGTACAGCAATTCAACATTCTGCCATGTATCACCTGTGTTGATACACATGGGACACTGGCTAGCCAGATGGTATTTGCAGTGATGGATATCAACTATAGCATGTACAGTCAAAGTCAACTAGTAGGCTATATGCCATGGGCCATTTATGAATCTAGGATGAAAGGTTACCTGGCTGCAGCTGACAGGTGGGTCTCTGGGGCCATGTGGAGCAGTGCCACATTACTGATCCACAGGGTTAATAATACATTTACCATGCGGTCATCACACCATGTCTGAGAGGGGAGCGATGTGCAGCTTTTACGGACAGGAATGCATAGTATGGTAGGACTATGTAAAGTGTATGGGACAAGGATCTGTCCAGCATGTGGAAGGTGGATGTCCATGACGTATGTGTTTGAGATGAGGATGTGTACGTGTAGCATGTCCAACATCACTGGGTTGGACATGGATTTATTCAGGGTATGCATCATGCTACATAGTGGCGATAGGGAATGGGAAGGCTGGTGTAGGCCATCTCTACATGGCCAATACCCTTTAAAGGAAATATGTGATCTGATATAGGTCACTTGAGTGTTGTGTATGGCTGGACAATGATCTCTATATTCATGGATGGCACCGTCATTATTAGGGTTGCCACATATGACTACCTGACAGGTGTGGTGACGTAGCTATTACAGGAAAGACAACTGCCCAGCTGCATCCCTTACACACAGTGTCCATTATGTTGACTGCTGCCTAGGTGGTAGTTCATGGGTACAGGGCTATTAACATGGGGTGAGAATGCAATATGTAGCTGTCAGATTGTGGTCATATGTCACACACACCTCACCCACAAAGCCCCTTCTGTATGTTGTCCACAACACTCTTGAGTCAGCTATTGCTCCTAGGTCATAGTCATTTGCATACTTCAATAGGCAGATGCCTTCTGTTTGTCTGTGTGGTATGGACTACAATGAAGGGGAATACATTTATTAACCCTGTCTTACTGTAGCTGGCACTGGTGTGATGAGCATGTATTATTCAGACACCTTCTGTAGTGTTGGTTCTGCCAGCAGTCCCATTGCAAAACACTCCTATGACATAGGAATGTACATCTAGTATACCGAGAGTAGGTGGAACACAGTATGGGTGATGATGTCTTATGACCTGGCAAGGTTATGATATGCAGTGTGAAATCAACCTTACTGTCATCTACATCTGTACTGCTGACATCAAATAATTTGATCAAGGTTCATGGCCTTTCAGACCAGACTCAGCAGGGTAGTAGTGCAGTACTTTCCATTATCAGTGGTGTCTCCCCCTTTGTGGGTTGTGATACCTGTTGGTGTGCACCATTCACATGTACACAGCCTGACAAGGAGCTATGTTTTACATGATGTGTACGTGGAGAGCAACTTGTTTTGCTATATGTGTATGATACAACCTGTGATGTGGACAGGTCCCATGCAGCCTGAGTGCATCTTGTACCTGCATAGTTGTGGGTACAGGGGCTCTGTGGTGTACATGGATATATGACTGTGTCCCTTTTGCAGGGGACAGTGTGTTTATGTTATCCAAGACCCTATCCGGATTGCTTATTCATGCTCAGCACATGTTCAGAACTTGTAAGCACTACGTAAGCTACTAATTACTATAGCACTCAATCTTCCTCATTACCTAGAGGTAAACAGGTTTTGTACATGCTTTTCTCACTTGCTTAGAGTAAAATAGCTCTTGTACTCACTTTCCTCACTTATCTAGGGGAAATTAGTTTTATATTCAGGCATGTCCAAGGGTCAGCTGCCAGTGTTCTCTCCTGTCTATCTGATGAATCTGGACATATTGAGGCAATGTAGACATTGCCTCATGTACACAGACAAACCTCGCCACCTACCACCTAACACTACAACCTGTGAGAGATGCACTTATCTAGCCAAACTAGAGGTAAAGCTCTCTTCAACCAAGCCTGACCCTGACAGTCATGTGGAGAAGGTAAACATTTGCACCACACCACACTCATCACATAGTCCCACTGAATCTACCCCACCATTAACTGAGAAAACTACTGGTGTACCAACTCATTAGCTCAATGCTTTCAGGAATTCATAAACACCAATGCCCTGTACCAACATATCCACACACCCACCAGGGGCAACAATATCCTAGACTTAGACATTACCAACATGAATGACCGGTGTTCCACACCTGAAGTCAACTCCTTGTTGGTCCAATCCGAACATGAGCTGAACACCATTGATATCCACATCCCGCCCCCACCCCCCCCATTAAGGGAACCACAGTATAATATGTCTGCAAAGCCAAATTTATGCTTCTTAAGACAGACGTGGTGAATGTCATGACCACCCATGCAGATGAACAATACTGTTACAACTGCTGAATCCTACACAAATGCATCTATAAGCACTTACACGAGTGCATGGATCGTGCTATCCCAAACAGAACCAAGATGCTATACTCCTAATTAAGGAAGCCAATTTGGTGGGCCCTGCCATAAACAAACTGTACAACAGGAGGAAGACACTGTTGCAAAAGAGAGTACAATCCCATGCGTGGAGGAGCTCCCTGGTCAGCCTCAGTAAGAAGGTGAGATCCCTTATAAGATCCTCAAAAGCTAGCTACAAAAACAAAACTGCCACTAATTCAAACTACAACCACAAAGCATTCTATAGCTATGTCAAATATCTCAATGTCAACACCCAGATCTGCTCTGAGTTACAGCACAAAAGCACAAACATTACAGAACCAACTATTATTGCCAACATCCTGGCAGATAGGTTCAGTGCTAACTTTACCCCCTCTCACCCCCTAAAGGGCCCATATCTATACAGGAAGAGTGCAGAGTCCCTGTACTCACAACTATGCAGGTAAAAGCTGCACACTCTAAAGCCATTATCACAGCATCCATGGGACCAGACAACATCCCAGGCTGCATTTTACACGAACTTCAGAACGTACTGGCTCCCCACCTATGCACCATGTTCAATAATAGCCTCGCATTGGGCTTTGTGCCCCCGGAATGGCACACAGCAACAGTTATCCCACTCTGCAAAGGTGGCACCACAATGGACCATGGGAGAAGGCAACTACACACACCACAATACAAGTCTCACATAACTCAACCACACCACTGAATCAAACACATAAACACACTAAGACATACTCGGAGGCTCTGAGTAAAAATTTACCTAAACAGCAAAGGCCTCCAAAGCAGACACCCAAGCAACTGCAAACTCAAGACACCACACAAACAACACATAAAAAACAAAATCAGTGTGCAAAGCAGTCACTGCCCTTAAGGCCAAATACAACACCAAACATACTTGTCATAGGTGACTCCATAGTCAGACACACTGACGTCCCACTCACCAGGCTGAACAAGGAGAAGGTCACGGTAAACTGCCTATCGGGCGCTAGAATCCGCCACATAACACAAGCACTCAGGTCACTCCATGGCAAGTACAAATATGACACAGTCATTGTCCATGCTGGTGTGAACGACCTGAGACGTACCTCCCTGGACTACGTGAAAAGAGACATAGAGGAGCTCTCTGATTATGTAGTCCAGGCAGGTATGACCCTGACCCTGAGCAGTATCCTTCCTTCACCACGAATGATGCCACAATATAGTGACAAGATGATCAGTTTTAACAATTGGCTTAATTTATGGTGTCATTCAAAGGGGATCCAGTGTCTGTCTGCTTGGGATGACATGCTTGACAAGCCACGCTGCTTCGCAAGGGACGGCTTGCACCTGTCACCCTTGGGATTCCGGATATTGGCTAAGGCTCTTGCCACCCCCATAGTGCCTTTTTTAGGCAAGGCTCAACTTCTAAACCTACCACCCTATAAAACAAAAACGGGAAGAAACTAAGGGTAATGCTGCTCAATGCCAGAAGTCTAAATCTCAAAATGCACGCACTCGAGGCCCTTCTCAGTATGGAGAACATCGATGTCTGTGCTGTGACTGAAACCTGGTTCAAGGCTCCTGAGAGCACCCCGGCACTATCAGGTTTTACCTCATATCATGCGTTCCAGCCCCAAAACCCGGACCATACCACAAAAGGAGGGGGTGTATCCATATTCATCAAGGATACCCACACCTCCAGGTTGGTGGCTACGCACGAAGCATTGGAAACCATCCAGGTGCAATTAACCATAGGCAAAATTGCTCTACAATTTGTAGCATGCTACAGGCCACCCTCTCAAACTCAGGAAACTCACACAGCCTTCCTGAAGACACTGGAGGGTATAAATGTATCACCAAACACCATCATATTGGGTGACTTCAACTACCCGAATATAGACTGGGAACATTACTCAAGCCCCAGCTTTCTAGCCCAAAGGTTCCTGGAGTTCATAAATTCAAATGCCATGGAACAACTAGTCACCGTCCCCACTAGAGGAGAAAATATACTAGATCTCATCATCACAAACATGGGGACAAAATGCTCCACACCGGAAGTATATCCCTCTTTGGTGAGATCAGATCATAAACTAATCTCACTAGAAATCCACATCCCGCCCAAACCCCAAACAAAAAAGACCACAGTGAAGAACTTCTCTAAAGCAAACTTCACACTACTCAAGACAGGTGTGGTATCCGTCAAGGCCCCCGAGCCAATGGAAACCACAACCCAAACTGCGGAAGCCCTTACAAATGCCTTCTATGAACACCTTCAGGACTGCATGGATCAGGCAATGCCAAATAAAACCAAGACTCTTTCCACCAAGGGCAAACGTCCAGTCTGGTGGACCCCATCCATAAACAAACTTTACAATAAGAGGAGAAAGCTATTACATGATAGAGCAAAATCCCAAAAAGGGAAGGCATCTTTGATCAGTACTAGCAAGAAACTACGATCCCTCATAAAATCATCCAAGGCCAACTTTGAGAAAAAAATTGCCATAGATTCAAAAGACAATCATAAGGCCTTCTTCAGCTATGTCAGAAACCTGGGTGGAAACTCCCAGATATGCTCAGAATTAGTCCAAAATGATACAAAAATCACTGAACCCACAGACATTGCCAACATACTGGCAGACAGGTTCAGCGCAAACTTCACACCCCTCTCCCCCCCAAAAGGAAAGATAACTATCCCAACAGAGTGTAGCCTCCCAGACATCTCAAATGCGCAGGTGAAAGCTGCTCTCTCTAAAGCTAAAAACACAGCATCAATGGGACCAGATGGTGTCCCCGGCTGTTTGCTACATGAACTCAATGAAGAACTAAACCCGCACATAAGGCAGCTGTTTAATCTTAGCCTTACCACAGGATATGTGCCCAAGGAGTGGCGTACGGCAACTGTGGTCCCACTCCACAAAGGCGGTGCCTCTACGGACCCTGGTAATTACCACCCCATAAGCTTAACAAGCCTGGTCTGCAAAGCTATGGAGAGGATCATAATGGAACTCATAAACAAGGACATAGGGGACTTGCAGACCTTGGACCCAACCCAGTTTGGCTTTGTCAAGGTCCGATCTTGCCTTTTGAACTTGGTCGACTTCTTCAAAACAGTTACCAAGGCCATTGATGAGGGAAAGGCAGTCCATACAGCCTACCTTGACCTTGCAAAAGCTTTCAACACAATACCCCACTCGGGTATCATAGAGAAACTTACCAGCTTAAATGTAAACCCATACGTCACAAGATGGGTTGCAAACTGGCTAAAGGACAGAACCCACAGGGTTAGAGTTGCTGGAGCTATGTCAGACTCCAAGCCGGTTACAAGTGGTGTCCCACAGGGCTCAGTCCTTGGCCCCCTATTGTTCGGCATCTACTTCTCAGAAGTACAGGCAAACATAGGAGGACTATGGCTGACAAAGTTTGCGGATGACTGCAAACTGGGTGCCATAGTGGATAGTACATCGGACACAGACATCCTTCAGAGGGGTCTCACGGAAACTGATAGCTGGTGCCAGAGCCATGGCCTGAAGTTAAACGCAAAAAAAGTGTATAGTCATACCCTTCAGGAAAAACAAGGTAACCCCAAGCTACCATATAGGTGGCAACCCACTAAGCACAGAAGAGGTTATCAGGGACCTGGGTACCTAGGTTGACAGTGGCCTCTCGTTTGACACTCATGTTGCTAAAGTGGTTCGAAAGACCTTCTACATTGCTCAACTGATCATGAAAGGATTCATATCCAGATCAAGTGAGGTCATTGTTCCCCTGTACTCTTCACTTATCAGACCAATGATCGAGTACAATGCCCCATTCGGGATGTATCTCACCCGACACCTGCAGCAATTGGAGAGACCCCAAAAGTTCCTCACCAAAAGGATAAAGGGACTCCAAAACCTGTCCTATACTGCCAGACTGAAGAAACTCCAACTCTATTCAGTTGCATACCGTCTGCTCAGAGGTGACCTGTGCCTGACATACAAGGCCATGACCAACCCGGAATTAATGGACATGCTCCACCTCAAAAAATCCAAATCCACCAGAACCACTAGAGCAAATGACTTAAACCTTAGCACGGATATAAATAGGACGTGCTGGAGGGATAGATTTATCACCCAGAGACTCCCCATGCTGTGGAATAAAACCCCGGTCCATGTGAGGCAGAGCACCTCGCTGGCTCTGTTCAAGAGAAATCTTGACCGGTGGATGGGAGATCGTAGGTTTACCCTGGGAATCATCTCTGTGTCACTGCTGGACAGAGGCACAACAAACTAATGGGCACATTATTTCTAACATAAGGGGTGGCGTAAGCCACATTACTTTGGGCTAGGCTTATAAATGCCTTAGGGCAGATAGCCTAGTATAAACCTATGTACCTATGAACCTATGAACCTATTGTCCTTTAGGCCTGACTAGCCTGGTCTGCAAGGCTATGGAGCACATCATCATGGATCTCAGTCACAGATACATTGGGTACCTTCAAACCTTTGACCCCCACCCAGTTTGGCTTTGTTAAGGGCAGACCATGCCTCCTAAACCTGGTGGACTTCTTAGAGACAGTTACCAAGGCATTAGATGAGGGTAAGGAGGTCCACACAGCCTACCTAGATCTCTCAAAGGCTTTCAACACCATTCCTCATTCTGGTATTATCGACATACCCATCCATCTAAACATTAACCCCTACGTCATGTGATGGTTTGCAAAGTGGCTCACAGACAGAACCCACACAGTGGGAGTTGCATACCCTAGGTCCGAATGTATACCAGTTACAAATGGCGTTCCCCAGGGCTCAGTCCTAGGACCACTTATGTTTGGTATATAATTCTGTGACGTGCAGGCAAGCACAGGAGGGCTTTGGCTGAAAAGGTTTGCAGACGACTGCAAACTAGGGGACATAAATGTTTCCCCAGCTGTTACAGACACCCTCTGGAAGGGTCGCACTGAGACAGATACCTGGTGTCAATATCATGGCCTCAAGCTGAGTGCCAACAAGTGCATAGTCATCCCCTTTGGATATAACTAATTACCCACGGACTACCACATAGGTGCTAGTCCCCTACATACAGAAAAGGTAATAAGGGATCTGGAAACCCCAGTAAATAGCAAACTCTCCTTCGATACCCATAATGACAAGGTGGTTAGAATATCCTTCTACGTGGCCCCCACCCTAATCTCTAATGGGTTCGCATCCAGAGCAAAGGAGGCCATTGTGCCTCTCTACTCATGACTTATTAAACCCATTAAAGGATACAACACCCTATTTGGGATATACCTTACAAGACAACTGCAACAGCTTGGAAGACCACAACAGTACCACGCCAAGAGGATTAGTGACCTCAAACAGATGACCTATGCAGCCCAACCTAAGAAACTCCAGCTGTACTTGGTTGCATACCGCATACTCATAGGTAATCTCTGCTTGACATACAAGGTCCATGTCCAGCCCAGTATTGCTGGATATGCTCCACCTACACAGAGGCCCCTGTGAGCCACATGCTCTAGGGATATACACCTAACCACAACGATGACTAGGATGTGCTGGATGGATAGATTCCTGACCCGGAGACTCCCCATGCTTTGGAACATGATTCCAATGTACATCAGGCAGGGTCCCCTCACTAGCACTCTTCAAGGGAAACCTTGACGTGTGGATGGGAGACAGACATGTACCCCGGGGATCACTGCAGTGGCTCTGCTGGACAGAGGCACAGGGAACTAATGGCTCTGCCATTCAGAGACACAGGGAACTAACCTATGGGGGTGGCAAAAGCCAACACACTCTAGCTAGGCTTATAAATACCCTTGGTAAGACAGCCTAGTACCTACCTTTGAACTTATTACATGTCTTATGTGCATGGATAGTTAAGTAGCTCTTCCATTTTACTTTGCTATCATGCTGATAAACTGTCGGGTGACTACAAGTCATATGTATCCTGTTATTGTGTATTGCAAATGCCAATCGACATAACTAATGTTTGCCTAACATAACAGTAATGCTATGTAATTTGTAATTCATATCTGCCTACAATACTGTACATTACACAGTTATTGGCACAATATCCCACAATGCAAATCATAATTGCACAGTGGGACAACCTTCGACATGTTATTCTCAGTAATACACCCATACATATGGCTACTGTTACAATATATCAACCTATACTATCCCCTGTTATAGCACATACTTGTTGGACCAGCCCTGCCACTGACAGCGGCTGGTGAGGAATATTTGTGCTCAAAGCCCTTATATAGCATCCCTTGTGGTGTATGCGGTGTTTGCCTTGTGACCTACAGCAGTACACACATAAATACTACAAGCTTTACTATGCTCAACAATACATCACTACAAGATAACTGTTTCCACTATATGGATTGCGTGCACTTTAAATATTACATAACAGGTACTAAATACACAGACATACTGAGTGTTCTACATACCTTATTAGTAACCCGAGGTGTTGTTGACTGTTGATTCAATCCTTTTCAGTTTGTGTTTCAATCTTCTTTGTAATGTTCTGCTGGTATATACAGATGGTTTGAATGTGTGATAAGCCATCCTTTTCTAGTTAAATATTGGTAACGCGCTATCCTGATCACCAATTGGTGTTCCAAAGTAGTTAATTAGATGCACATCAGCTGTGCAGATACTCCATTAGCCGATACCATGGCAACAGTGGTGTATAACTGAGTACTCCACTTGGGTGTTGTCCTTTTGCCTTACTTTCGAGGAAGACGGCCTGGGTGTGTTGTTTGTGATATATTTCAATGGCTATATGGAGACAGACAGAGATATATTAGCTTCATGACTCCCGTGGATTGTGTGTAATGGCTAGACGATGTTGTTTTACATGTGAGTACAGCTGTTATATTTCAGAACATTGCTACTTATGTAGGGTTTGTTTGTACCTGATACTTCTGCAGATGTTTCAGTCTGGCAAGGATGTTTGGGCAGCTCAAGACTGTATGGCTATGCATGAACTGTTATGTAGTTTACAGTGTGCTCACCAGACATCCTTGATTTGGTGTACATGTGTATCATACTGTGCTGTTACTCAGTAATTGGTAACACTTCCCGGTGTACACACAACCCTCTGAAATGGGATTAGTGCAAACAAACCCTGTAACATCAGCAGCTGTTCCATTGTATAACAGCAACTATTTTACATAGGGCCATGTTAGTGTGTCTCTGACAAGGTATGTTAAGGCTTCTGCAGATGTTGTACAGTGAGTGAATGATTTGTGATGTTATTACAGTTTGTATTGTAATTTGTTTGGGTGTGGGGTTGATGTTGGTGGGTGTGCATAGCAGATGCAGGGGTGTAGGAACTGCTTTTATACATAATCGATATGTGCATGAGGGTTCCTTTCCTATTTGAACACCTATCCTTTAGTGGACTAATACTATGGTAATTGCAGGCTGATTCATTAAGGCTCTGTCAAGTGGTTCCTGTATAGCATGCAGGTGATGTTAGTCCTTGAATCCTTTTGGCAATACATCGGAATGTAATAAAGTGTTGCTACATGAAAGCTGTGTATTTCTGTCGTAGGTGTTTGCAGTAATTGGAGATGTGTTGGTGACTGACCCTCTTTGGCTAGGGTTGCCACCTTTTCATATGGCCATAGTTGGACATTTTTGGGGCACACATCAGATTTTACAGGCCGACACAAACCCACGGTCAGTACAAGGGATATAACTTTCCTTTCTTGCCTAAATATAAGCTTATTCTTGTAGCAGTTTAGTTGCTTATCCTGTTTCTTGTAACATGTAGGTATTTTAGATACAGAAAGAACTATTGTATGCAACTATTACATTACATACAGGACATAATTATGTCCTACAATCTCAGGGCATTTGCCACGTTTAATATATTTGGCCAGGACACAACCGCCCAAAGAGGGACTGTCCCTCACAAAGTGGGACAGGTGGTAACCCTATCATTGGCTCATGTCCATAGCACATATTTGTAATAGTGTATAGGCATATACTCTCCATATCCTTTGTTCATAAAGGTTGGTAGTGGTGGAATGTGTGATTGCTATGGTCCATATTATACTCATATATGAACACTTCAACCGCTGCATACGGTATACCTATGGAATCCCAAAACCACACAGTTCCGACGCCCACAGTACTGGGCCAAGACTCCCATACCTGACGTTACCGACAGCGACAGTAACTCGCGAAAGTAACATGAACATGGAACACACACACGCACACACACAGACACACTGCTACCCACCACATCCAAACAAACCATCCCACACTACATATGAGCGGGTGGGCAAGCCCACCTACACCACCATGTGGGTGTCTGCGCCCCACACCCCCACATTAATATTCTACCTCCTAGATCTCGCAAACAGATGCACAAAGCTAACCCACACCCACACATTACAGTCCCCCAGGAAAACACACCACACTCAGAACATACACTTACACACACTACAGCCCTCAGAAACACACAGTAACCTACCTGAACCGCAACACCAGAAGCACTGACTAACTGTCCCTTAACATCGAGATTTTAAACCTCGCACATCTGGTGTTTTGGTACTGTGTTCTTTTGGACTTTAAGCCTCATGATTACATGTATCGGTATGTCAAGCAGTCGGTATGTGGTAGGTATCCCATTTATATGTACCTCCATGGTTATATGGTTATGTAGATGTTGTTAACCTATATATCTACATATATATGTATATCCCCATATATCGACATATCTCTCTCTCTCTCTATATATATATATATATATATATATATATATATATATATATATATATATACTGATGTATATATATATATATATATATATATATATATATATATATATATATTTAGGATCATATTGTGTAGCATGGCACATACTATGAAGATGTGGGCACACGTGCCTGGAGAGTACTGCAAGGCTCCACCAGATATTTCCAAGCAATGAAACCATGATTTCAGCATCCCAAACACGCGGTCTATGATGATTCTGGTTTCTGCGTGTGCCTCATTATGGCATTCTTGCATGGCTGTGTGTGCATTTCTGATGTGAGTCATCATCCACGGTTCCAGTGCATAGCCAGCATCCCCCACCAGGTGGCCATATGGGATGTCCCCCCTGGCAAATACCTGATACAGCTGTGAGGCATGCCAGATGTGGGAGTCGTGGTAGCTTCCAGGGCTGCCAGCACACACATCCATGATAATGTCCTGGGCATTGCACACAACTTGGCAGTTGATGGAGGGGTATCCCTTGCGGTTTATGTAGCACCTACCTGCTCACCAGGTGGTAACTTGATGTGCATGTGCGTGCAGTCTATTGCACCCAGTACGTCCGGGTAGTTTTCCACACGGTGGAGGAGATGCATATTGCTGGCCATCTCCTCCTGCATTCAGAGGAAGTATATGTGCTCATTGGCATTTGGTAAATGGCATCCAGGAACTGGTGGAGTACCCTGGATTCTGCTGCCTGTGAGATCCTTATGATATCCCCAGTTGGCCTTTGGAAGGTACCTGTGGCTAGTATTCTCAAGCTTACATTTACCTTCGTGTCCACTGGCTGGGTTCCCCTCTGTTACTTCTGGCTCTGAAGCATAGCTGGCACAGTTCAACAAGTTGCTGTATGATGTCCCTGTCCACCCTGTAATGCTCTACTATCTCCAGATCATGTAGTCCCTGGTAGGTTAGCCTGGGTCTGAACACTCTTCTCCTCCTCCGGTGCCTGAGATGGTTGTCAGCATCATCCTCCACACCACCGTCAGTCCCCAACACATGCTGGTGAATCAAAGCTATGGCAGCCCCTAACATGTACTTATTAAAAGTTCCCCGTCTGTATACACCAATGGTACAGAGTGTCTGGGAATACACAAGTGTGTGCGTGGGACTTTCACACCTTATACTATTGTGCAATCGATGATGCTGGTGTAATTGGGTGTGTATGTGCAATTCTAGCTGTGGGGTATCTTAATTATTGGTTTTACAGCAGGTTCTGCTATTGTGGAGCCTTTGGTGTTGACTTACGCTTGGCTGCCGTGATTCATCTATTGCCCTTTACTTCATTTTTCAACCCGATTCCCCTCCCATTGTCAGGCATGCATCCAGCTGCCGGCTTTCTTGTTTTGTACTTTCACAACCCAGGAGTGTGTTGGGAATGTGTTATGTAGCTGATCTACTGCAAGTTTGTTTTGTTCTGCTGTGATAGTTCTCTTTTCTTTGTTGTACAGCACCTCCCCTTTCCTGTTCTGCAGGTAGCTGCTAGCAGCCTTGTTAGCTGTTGTCAATGGCCCACTGTGAGTTCCTAGGTGTTATTTACTCATTTGTCCTCCAATTACCATGCTGCAGCATTTCTTTATTGTCTTCCCATATCCTTCCTATTTCAGCTGTGGTCCGCACTGCTCACAGCCGTTTACCGGGTTTCAAGCACGTTTTCATCCATGTTCACTTGCACTTTCAGTTATCTTGTGTGCTCTCAGCTAAGCAAAGTTATGGCTACTTCCACTCCCCTATCCTGTGGCTTTGCTTAGCAACAGGCAACCCAGATTAGCAATGATCCAATGTGATTACAGCAACAGTGGCACACCCCTCTCTTGATGTCATGTTTACCTCCAGGCCACTCATCGGTGTTGTACCACTATGCCATGTGGTACATCCTTATGCCGGTGGGGCATTTGTGATTCAGTATTACTTGACTCATTTGCATGGCATTGATGACTAATTCCTAGTTACCATGAAGAACACTGTCACAGAACCTTAGCAGCCCTTGCTCCATGGTTGTGGTATAGCATGCGTGCCATTGACTATTATGGGGAATTCATGAATTGTGTTACATTGCAGTTTTATGACATCTAAATATATTTTCCTTGTGATCCCATTTATGCACCGATGCACTGTGGTTTTACTTTGCGTTAGTGTGGCCATGACATTAAATATTATTTTTTATGTGTTGTGCATGTTTTTTATGCCATTGGCTATATATTTAGCCATTGGCATTTATTAACATTATAATACGTAAGTTTGGTCCACTTTCATGGCTCCGATTTTATGTTTGAAAAAATGTAAACAGTTTTTTTGGTTTACATTTCTTCTTGCTTACGCTACACCTGCACCACTTCATGAATTGCTATATACCTTCATTTGCATGCTACACTGCTGCACATGGGGTAATTAGCATACATGCACCGGGAGCTGCGCAGCTCTGGTGTACGTTGGTAGTGCATGTGGAAACAGCTCGTACCTGAATTGATCGGTGGCCATATTTGGCACTAGATTGCTGACGCTACTGTGGTGCCTGGCACAAGCTTCATGAATCCCGGGGTATGAGATTTAAAAATATGCCTTACATGACCATGCAACAGCTAATGTAATTAATCAAATTAGCATGATGGTGCTCAACACTAATTATCAATTTATTATGAAGAAAGTAGCATAACTACAATGACCTAGTTCAAAAGACACAGGGAAGTAAGAGTGGCAATGTTTGGAAGAGAAAAGATTTAATTTTATATTTAGTTTTGGAGGGAGACAGGTTCTCATTTTCTTTTTCTATATGAAGAGTAGAGAGAGAAGAATGCCATCTGAAAGGTGGGGTAAGGAAAGAATGTATAGGATTGGAAATAGGGACAGGCAACAAACAAACATAACACACAGACAAAGACAAACAGAGGAGGTGTTGACATAAGTGGGAGCAGAAAACAATCAACAGACACAGACAGACAAAGGCAGGGAAACTGAATTGACAGAGGTATCACCAAAAGGTGCGACAACACCTCCTCTAGTCAGCCACAATAAGAGGCCACTGCAGAACTCTCCAAGTCATCCCCTACTAGATGTCCTACATCAATCCATGGAGAGACAGCCATGTTGACAGATAAGGACCCAGCAGGATAAGGCAGGGCAGGCTGACAGTGTGAGGATTGCTGAGATACTGCAGACACAACTGTGACTGACACTGTATAAAATAGAAAGAAAAATGGAAAAAAATAAAATAACAGACTTAAAATAAAAATATTAAGAAGAGATAATGAGAAATAGAGAGAGAAAGACAAAATGTATACTAGTATCATGTCTGTGCATTGCTATCAGGTGTACAACTAGATTATACTCCTTAATGGTCCCTGATTATGCAGAATGTCCTTGATTTTGCCTCATTTTCTGCCTGTCTCTTACAAAAGTTTTGATTTTCTGTTAAATCACTGAAGATCAGAGTCTGTTATTAATGCCAGTTTTATACTGCTTATTGTTCAGAAAATGCATGTTAATGCAAAACCTGTTGGTTATTAAATTTTAAAAAAGTCTAGTGAGTAATACTTAAAAATTATCCATGAGTTTGATCTTTGTCCCCCCACTACTTTTGACTTTGTCCAAAATTCCTGAACAGTGCAGTTGTGTGAGTATGAGGTAAGTACAAAAAACATTTCCTAAGTGTGCAAAGGAAATAAGTACGGCAAGGTATAGTACAGGAGATAGGTAAGTACTAGATAAGCTTCTCTTCTGGGCCATTTTAAGCCTAATCAATTTCCCTTTCAAAGGTTAGAATCAAACCCTCTACCTTGAGTCTCTAAGGTAAATACCTTAGCCATTATGCCAATCCCCAATATGGTGGCTTAGCAGGAATTAAGTCTAATGCGGCATTCAGGGATATTAGCAATGTCCCCAGGGACAGTCTGTAAGTGTAATGCAAGTAGTGTGCTGAGGGACATTAGCAACCATGGAAGGTGTGTATAAATGCCTGTATGGATATATCATGCAGAAAGAGACATGTAAGGGCTTTGTGGACATGATCAGCTATACGGAATATACAGAGCAGCATGCTTACTGTGCTTGAATGATGTTGTAAAGACAACCAATGCAGTGGAGGCAACATCAGCATCTGTCAGCAAATGCCATGCAAGCAGAATGATGCAAGCCAGGTTTTACTACAAGGCAAAGTAATCAGAAAGGTAACATGAGTATGCCATGTATTGATGGGATGGCCATTGGCATTTTGTGGGATAATGTTTACTAGATATGAGGACATGAGACCGATGCTCTATATAGGTCTGCCAAGGCTGTGGCTGTACACAGCATGTTAGTGGACCAAAGGCATTGAATGTGTGGTAGTTAGCAGCATGTAAGGGCATGCTATACCCAAGAATATGCTTCTTATCCTGGAAATGTGGTCACCACTAGCATCATTTAGGTGGGTCTGTTCCTTTGCCTTGGTATGTATTGTTGCAGGTAGTGGATATCACCAGTAACATAAAAATTTGCATAGTTTAGGGAAATATTTCACTATGACATCTATATATGGCTATAGTATTACAGTTATATTACTTATCCCTGCAACTGGATAGGTGTTCCCTATACCTTTGAAATAAGATTCTATTATCCTTAACCTGCTGAGGAGCTGGGAAGCAGTATACAAAATTTTAAGGCTCATAAAAAAATGTCCTGCAGGGTCCCAGGAAGCTACCTATTAAATTACAGCAAAATTCACCTGCTATAAATGATTACTGTACAGCACAGGACCAGTTTCTCAGACATCTTCCCGCAGGCCCAGATCATCTGGGTGTCATCTCTTAAGGTCACTGTAGTGATTTATACACTGCTCTTCAGAGCTAGTGATGCCAGTTCTAGCAGTCACTAGGCTGGTAAGGCTGTGCCAATTACTTATATTGTCCTGGGGACCCTCACAGGCATCTGCAAGCAGATACTCATGCTATTCTCTATACATGAGCTAAAAACATATTTTGAACTTTTTAGAACACCATCTGAGAGCTCTGGTATCCTTGGTGCCTTTAGAAGCCCTGAGTATGATAGCTCATTCAAGTCAGCACATGTTGCTGCTACCAGCAAGTGAAATGCAACAGTGGGCAGTGAATTTGCATGACATGCAGTACTGCCACCATAAGGCATTGATAAGAATGTATGTACAGCCTAATCCATTGGACATGCAGATTTGCATATCATTAACTACCATTATTACATGAATCTTTCAGCACTTGACAGTGGACACATTATGAATTTCACAGGTGTCAGCCTTACTGTTCCTATCCCAGCTACATGATATGATGCTGGAGCATGTCGAGAAGCCTGTATGGTTTCTTAAGGCAGTATAACAGAGTGCCTCCACTATGCAGGCATTTTACAACATAGCCCATTTCCCTGAAGTTCTAGAGCCATTCATTGCACCCACTTTGCCGTCAAAGTCTCACCTGATCCACACAGTGCTAGTATATCAAATAGAAGGACTTTCACTCTGTCAGCTCCCAGGTCATATGCAATGCATAGGGTATTATATGTAATCTGCCTGTGTGCTATCTAGGCAGTGCCCATGACTTCCACATCTAGAACATGTGTAACATGTTACAGCACTTCATGCACGGCGATATCTCACAGGGTCATCTTTTGATAGGTGTACATATTACCAACTACATAAGCTACAATATGCTGTTCTCTTTTATGCAGACAGCAGGTCACTCATAACACTGTCCACTGTTGGGTGTTGCATGTTTTGCAGGCTTTCTTTTGGAGCCATACCTGAAGACTGTCTACAAATCCCCCAGCAATAGCTTTGATGGCCTACAACATCTCACATTTACAGACATGGAATATTTTTGGATGGATTTGGACTCCAGAAGGTATACTTCTGCTGTTTGTATACACCCAGTGGTGCACTGCAGTGTGCAGTTGAGACCTGCAATCAGTTATTCATGGTGTGTGTAATGTACGCATAACACAATATAGCATCACAGAAGCAAATGAAATTTGGGAACATTGTAATACTGCCTTACAGACCTCTTGCAGCAAATGAGGAGTTGGGCATACATCATCAGAGGAACTGACAGAAGCCACACCCCGTTCATGTCAGAATGGGAAAGAGGTGGCACCTTTTCTACAGTTATGCTCCATGACAAGAACAACACAGAATACAATAAATAAATGCATTAACAACCCAGGCTATACAGCATGGAATATTGACTGAACACACTATGCATCAGACATTATCTTACCCACAGAGACAATGGGGCAGGGCAATACACAATCATCTCCATTTGTTCAGCTGGGGGGAGAATACAATGGCAGGTGACAGCAATAATGTCATAAGTGTAAAAGTTTCCGAAGGCAGAAATGGTAACCACAGCAGCAGGTTGGGGGAGTCTGATATTGCATCCATCAGTGCCAGGGTGGAGTTTTTATGTCATGAATGCAGGTCAGGTGTACAGTGCAGAACTGCATTGCCAGGGCTGGATCCTTTCTGCACAAGGGATAGTGCAACACTATGGGGCATTTACAAATACTCCAATTTGGCTTCCCCTGTTGGGAACCAATAGATGGATATAGTCCATGATCACAAGGACAGTAATGACCAATTGCAAGTTGTGGCACTTAGATAGCTAATAGGGTATGGAGGCAGTGTTGAGCTGTGAAAACCAGAGTGGCTCCCCCAGTAGGGCACCACTGTGTTGGAACCAAATGACTTTTGTCCATTACCATGAGATTAGCCACAGCTGGGTGAGGTGGCTGCCATGGCAAGGAGTGGTAATGATGCAGTCTTTGGAACAGTGTCTTCCATCCATGTAAATCTGACCTGTGAATGTCCATCATGTATCTGTTCCACTTCCCAACCATGTTGGGAATTTGTAAGTAAGTAAGTAAGGTTGTTTTGCTCTAAGCCCCTACATACCATATCACTCAGCATGCCCTGCTGGTCACACCAATTTCACTGTAACAGTTGCATATCCTCCCAAAGGCCACACAGCATGGTCACCATTTTTACCATGGTGTATACAGAGACTATCTATGTCAGGATCACTGACATGCATATCTGCTGATTGCTGCCAAGTTTGATTCAGAGAAAGACTTGGAAACATATTGGCAATAGCAACCAACATGCTTCTCCCCTATGGTGGGTGCACACACATCAGAGAAAGCATGGTTAATGAATGCCATCTGTGGTAATGACTCCTGTGTAGCCTGGGTGAGGGTCACACTGACAGAACATGCAGTGCTAAATACAGCTAATGCCTATTTACTGTCTCCTCATATGTGGGGTTGCATGTGTGCCCTTTAATGTTAGCAATGCTGAGAGTAGCACTGTGTCATCTAACTGTGTCGTATGTCTAATGATTCACTCGATCAGAACACAGACATTTGCCATTGTTCAAATATACAGCTGGTACATGCATTTATGCATTCCCCGCGGTGGTGGTGCTGCGGTAGCATTGTTGCCTCACAGTAAGACGCTGTCCGGTTCGATTCTCAGCTAGAGCGTCTTCTGCATGGAGACATGCGTGAATGGGCATACCTACGTTGAAGGTTGTGCATCAGGCCTTCCAAGCCAGTACATAAAAATCAACTGCCAATCATTAGCGGACCGGAGTTCCGCTGTGGCGTCCCCTAACCGGGAAAAGCCGAAAGACACAAACAAATATGCATTTATGCATTCCCAAATCACTCCACCACATTCTTTTGCCTCATTAGAATATAGAGCCATGTTTATTTTAATGATATACTACTCACTACCATGTGATTATACAACCATTAGTATATACCTGACCAGGCCATGCTGCTTCGCAGAACCTCGTCATGCAGCTTATTTTTCTTGAATCGCACACACTCTGTGAGTGGCTATTTGCTACACAAATTCACTCACCATGATGCAGCAAAGTTTTCTGAATCTGGCCTATTGTCTGAGAGACATTGTGAGCAGTATGACATTACTGACCTTAGCAGAAATCACACAAGTTCATGGGTTCATAGCTAAATACTAGGCAGTTGACTTGTGGGCCATTTTAAGCCTAGCTACTTTCCCTTTTTGCACTTGAATTAACCTATCCCATTTGGTTAGAGATTTGCCTTATCGATCCCATGGTTAATAATTATATATTACCTGAAATCACACCGTAGATAATTTGAGGGGACAGATACACAGAATAAAGCATTTAGGAACTGTCTTTGTGCCTTAGTAGTAGAGGGGGAAGCCTGGGGTAGATTTTCTGTTTCCTATCCATAGAGCCAAGATGCACTTGAATGTGGACAGGGTGAACATTGTTTTGTGTGGATGGGGAGTCTGTTCCAGAGCAGCTGTATACTCTGCAAGATATACCAATCCCTCCAAGCTCTTCTGTTGATGTTGCAGAAGATGTTTATATCCCTAGACTGAGTATTTCTGATGCCATTTGTCTTGCTGATGTGCAGTAGATCCATAATTATTGGACTGGAGGATGCCTTGTATGCCAGACACAGGTAACTTCTTAGCAGTCTGTAGTATACTGAGTATAGTGACAGGGTTTGAGTCGGTCCAAATAGGACATATTGTTTAGACCTTGTATCATTTTAGCAAGGTATCTCTGTGGTCATTCCAGTTGTTGCATGTCTGGACAGATTAATGCAAAGGAGGCATTATACTCAATAACTGGTCTAATGAGGGCTGAGTAAAGGAGGTTAATGACATCCCTAGATTTAGATACAACCTCTTTGTTTGTAAGCTGTGCAATATAGAAGGACTTTCTTACAACAATGGAAACATGCTGCTCAAAAGTTAGGTCACTGTCCACATATGTTCCCAAACCATGGCCGATAATTATACATCACCCCTAGTGAGAATAACTGGGATCACACCATAGATAATTTGAGGGAACCCATACATGAGATAAGGTATTTAGGTGCTGCCTCTGTCCAGTAGTATTACAGCACATGGTCAGAGGATGACATTAACATGGCACTTTAAGGGAGTATACTTTGTTTATTCTGATTCAACAAATATCTGCATTATACCCACAATGCCTTTAATTCTTTTTACGTATATCTTACACATTCGTGTTTCATTTAGCTTTTTTCTGTTTATTTTAACGATAGCTTTCTTCTGAAACATGTTAATGTTTGATTTCCTCTTGTCGGTCTCCATTCAGAAGATGCAGTTAAATCTTCACATGCTGTTTTGTTATCCCCTTCTGTGTTTGTTGAGGCACTGCTGCTTGTCCTGCAAATTGCTTTACTGAATCTCACACCCTGCATGTGTCCATTCATCACACAGATTCATTTGCCATGATGCAGCAAAGTTTTCTGAATCCAGCCTACTGTCTGATAGCATACATCTCAAGTGACCATGCTGCTTGGCAAGCCTTGTCATGTAGTATACACCTCAAGTGACCATGCTGCTTGGCACAGCCTTGTCATGCAGGATACACCTCAAGTGACCATGTTGTTTGGCACAGCCTTGTCATGCAGTATATACCTCAAGTGACCATGCTGCTTGGCACAGCCTTGTCATGCAGTATATACCTCAAGTGACCATGCTGCTTGGCACAGCCTTGTCATGCAGTGTACACCTTAAGTGACCATGCTGCTTGGCACAGCCTTGTCATGCAGGATACACCTCAAGTGACTATTCTGCTTGGCACAGCCTTGTCATGCAGTATACACATACTTTATCACTACCTCTAAAATATTCTGTATTACCTCATCTGATGTCCTTATTTTCTCTCCAGTTTTAATTTTTTTTTTCTATTTATTCACCCACCCAACCTTCCATGTTCTAAATCACTTGTCCTAGTGAGGGTTGTGGTCATAGAAAACTGAGCAGAGCAGGGCAGGGCAGAGCAGAGCAGACAACAACCGTAGTTAGTTCATCCATCTACCCACAGGCATTCTCAGAAAAGAAGGGATACATCATTTCTCATATATCCTGGGTCTGCCCTGCTATCACCTCCTAATACATCATTATAAATCAAAACATATTGATATGATTTAGCATAAAAATGATGTTCCTGTCTGCATTGAATTCAAATTTCCTTTAATTCATCTTTGTCTTGTGGCTGGGGGGTCAGTATTTGGTTCCACACTTCATTTATTTTGCCTCATGTCCTATGGATAACAGGATTTCCTTCAAAGTCAGACAACAATATACATAAAAAAAAAAAAAATGAATTCAACTGCATTTTAGAAAATGTACAATTACTTAAACTGAGGTAACTACTATGTGTAGTACAAACTGCTTTTTCTTTGTGCAGCACTGTTCCTCTGAATGTAAAAGTTTCATCTTTAGAGGATCATAGCAGACTTTTTTATGATCTGATATACCCTCTTAATGGTTACACCAGAGACTGCACTTATTTATACAAAGCAGCACCATGGTTGCAAAGTAACTGTGATGCAGTGAAAATTCAGTTTGACACAGTGTCTCCATTCTGACTCAAATGAGAATAACCTGCAACAAGATGCCACACCACAGACTGACACGTAATGCAACCAGGGTTTCAAACCAATGCTATATCAAAGCACAGTGGATGTCACAGGTCAGTAAATAAATACATTAACTAAATAACTAACTAACTAACTAACTAACTAACTAACTAACTAACTAACTAACTAAATGAAATAAAATAAAGTGAAGGTAACATAGAACAAGGATCTGCTCACTCGAAATCTCATTTCTTGTAATTCTCAGTTGAATTCTAAGAGAATAAGTCAAGTACCCTGTAGGTATCATCTTACAGTGTGATGTTATTGTAAAGCAAAGTGAAACAATACTTTGCCTTAGGGGTATGATTCTCTCAAAATCCAAGTTAATAAGCTTATATGTTGTCTCAACATAATTATATCAGATTAGCAATAATCCTGCTACCTCCTTTGTAGAAAGCCTAAGGAGAAAGAAGCATGCGATTTAAATGTAATACATATTTTTTGTTGTTTTCCTTTTTTTTCTTTGCAAATGATATTGCAGAGCTGTGTAGTTTGTTGAATTGCAGGAATGAGAATCATCTTACTGTTTTGTCAAGTGTCATAATGTTATTTTTAAGGCTTTATCTACTTAATATAGGTTCTCAGGTAACATTTATAAACTATGGTGGTAATTAATATACATGACTGACCATATCTAAACTCAATTATAAATTAATTTGAAATGTAAAACCGCCTTAATTATGACAAATGGGTCATGCTGTATGTTTACCTATTTACAAAATTAACCTTCATGTAGACAGCTAGCAATTATGATATTTAAAAAGCTGCATTATCTGTTACCCTGAGGAAATTCCAAGTAACATTATGACTGAATACATGAAGCCATAAAACAAGGCAAATTCATTCATAGCATTTTTTTTTCAAGGCACCTTGAGCTCAGTCATTGTTTTACCACTGAACCTCAACTCCTCAAATATATTTCTTCTTCAATCTTTCCCTTACTGAACCCCTTAGCTGACAATAAAAGAAAGTAAATAATGACATTTTGATGCATTTTATTATTTTAGCACATTGTCATTTGGCAGCCCTTCCTAATTGCCTCACATTTTTTGCTACTCTAGCCATCCATACATCCTCAACCCCTTTTCCCATGCTAATGGAGAAGAATTCAATTTAACATGTACCGTAATACTAATAGATGTAACAGCCATTGAGCCTGTGAAGGCCATCAAAGAGTGCCATGTTGTGTTACTTGCTATGTCTCCATAATGCATTGTTTGTAATTCTTCTCTTTGGTAGGATGTGACAGTATCGACATCCACCCTACTCGCCATGGGCAATGCTTATTCACCTAAATTTATATCTACATTTTATGTAATAGACATCAATAAAGATTCATAGCCTGGAGCAGTCACATGTGCCCCTTTTCCATAGTGTGTGTGTGTGTGTGTGTGTGTGTGTGTGTGTGTGTGTGTGTGTGTGTGTGTGTGTGTGTGTGCATGCATGTGTGCATGTGTGCGCGTGTGTGTGTGTGTGTGTGTGTGTGTGTGTGTGTGTGTGTGTGTGTGTGTGTGTGTGTGTGTGTGTGTGTGTGTGTGTGTGCGTGTGCGTGCTGTTCAAATGTGCACAAACTCAGCACATGTGCACACATATATGCATTTGTACTCATACATATGACATGCTTCTTTCTTTTTTACATTTTAATTTCGGAAAAGACAACAAAATACAACAAAATCAATACACGCACCAGATCATTGGTTAGTATTACACATTTCTATTTATTTTCAGTATTTTATTGTATTTTAAGTAGTCTGTGGTTACTTCTGTCACATTATTTCTCAGACCTTTGTGAAAAATACATAATTAGTTTAAATTTTGAGAGGGTTTAGGCTCCCCCAGCATCAGTTATCACAGTGCATCTAAATTTTAGAACTTTTGAATTATGCACACAGCTTTAGTTGCTGCTGTTGTTGTCTTGAACTGTTTACAACTTATTAAGGTTATTAATTCATTTAAAATGCTTGGGATTTTATTTCACAATATATCACTTTTACCTACACCAATGTGGAAAGGACAAATAAAGGATGAAATGTGTTCTGTCCATTTCATGTAAAAGCCCATTCACCATAGGAAAGCTAAACAATTACTGTAAATGAAATTCTAAATACAGCATTCCTCAAATACATGTATTATCTAGCAGAGCTTGGCATTATTGTGTCTAACCACATACCTTTAAACTCCAGGCTTTATTATATTTAAGCATGTCCATTATTTTTCATTTCTCAGAATATTACTGCTCCACACTGATATATTTCTTAGCAATGATTTATTTCATGTGAATAATTTTTGATAGCCATTTTAATAACACATTTTAATTTCTCTTATCAAACATTCCTGCCCAAACATTCATAACAATAATTTTTTGACAGTCATTTTACTACATATTTCTGTAATTAAACAAATACTTCCCATCTTGAATATTCATTTGCTCATCAGGAATTTCTCGGGCACTTTACACAGTATTTTTGTGCCACACTGGGATAAGATCAATTACCTAGATAAGATCTTCATGGGAGTTTTCTGCCTGGGATACCTCAATGTCTGCATTTTCATTGCTTAAAAACTGAGGTGAGATTTGATAAAACATCCCTGTATGATCTCTGATATGGTCTGCCACACCTTCTGGGCTGTGACACTATTTGCTCATCTCTCTCAAAAAATTATTTGGTCATCCATTCATCTTTGGATAAAGATCTGGTTATCAGCCTTGGATTAGCCTTGGTCCATTCAGTGTCCATTATCTTACAAGTAGCTTTGTAACATCTATTTGTTGAGTATTTTTAATTGGCTTACATCCTTTGTCCATTTACCATGCCACACATCAACAGTATACTTTAATGAACTAATCCTTGAAGAGACGTGGCTGTCTCAAAATTAGCAACTCTGCAGCATCCAGTCAGTGCCTAGTTGGCTGTAATAAACCTTCTAAATGGCATCTTCATTATATGATGATTTTAGGGCTGTGCAGACACCTTTGTACATCTGATTTTACTAAAACCCATCTGGATCACAATTTGGTGCTAATGAAAAACATTCCTGGCGTTGAATTAGTGGTTGCATGTCTGGTATTATGATAACCATAAAGAAAATAATCTATTTTGTCTTGTAGAGACAGACCATAGGAATTCATATGTTAAAAGAGATTTTCTTGAACTCTGGCAAAAATCTTTATCTTGCCCATTTGTGGTTGTGTCCTTCAGTATAGCCATAAAGTATTTATTACAATGCTGCTTTACAAATGTCTTGAATTTTTCCTACTCATGATATATGGATGGTTTCACTGATAATTGGTTTAAGCAAAAAGAAATGTCTTAGTACTTATATCTTTTCACTTGTTGAATTGATGCAGATGACTTTTAGCCACTGTGATTACTGCATTCTGTATTATAGTGTATTCTCAAAAAGGACCTACAAGTAGTTGATTTTGCATGAAGAGGCACCACTGGATGGGTGGGTAGGTGGGTGGGTGGGAGTGATGCACAGATATAATGAGCGTGATTCCTAAAGGTCAAGAAATATCACAGACTGTGTAATATGCAAATGTATAATCACCTGTTTTGTAATGCCTGAAGTGGGAGAGTTTTTAAGTAAATGTGACATTTTGAGGGATAGACCATTCCAAAAAACAATAAATTTCATCCTTCTGCCAAAATAAAAGATCACTCTTGTAGAACTTGAGTAGTTTCTGTTGTTTTACACAATACCGTGTTTCAGATTAAGAATAATTGCTATATGTGGCAGTTAGAGGAAACTCAGAAAACATTTTTTGTAATATAGTCACGGGATATTTGCCATCATTCATGTTTTTTTCTCCATAGGACATAACTTACAGAATAGGGACTGTCCAGAGTAAAAAGGGACAGGTAGTTACGTTATGAAACACATACATAATGACATAGAAATGGGCAATGTTATTAAAATGAGGCAATGGCAGATGCAAATGAGGGTGAACAATATATGAAGTAATTCAGAAATGTATGTATTTTTCTCAGAGAAAGATGCTACCACCAGTGTTGCAGACCACAGTGCAATCCTGGAGCTATGGGAGAGAGAGCCTGCAAACATGCACAGGGTAGCTGCTGCATTCGTGTATATATACATATATATATATATATATATATATATATATATATATATATATATATATGTATGTGTGTGTGTATATATATATATATATATATATATATATATATATATATATATATGTGTGTGTGTGTGTGTGTGTGTGTGTCTGTGTGTGTGTCAGAGGCTGTTGTCACTGTTGGTAGTCATGGAGGTGGGCCTCATCACTGTCAGTATGTCATCCATGACACACAAATAGTGGACCACTACTGTGTGAATAGAGGCACCATACAGGAGCTGCTTGAATTGTGTCACCCTCTTATGGAGGCTCTTGGAATGTATGGAGTACATATCCTTGTGGACACCTTGTGGCCTTCAGAACATTAGCTAGATGGACCATTTAGTGGCCAGTGAGGAACATAGTGTGTATATCACAGACGTCTGCCACTAGGATACTATAGCAGTTCTTACATGGCATGTTAGGGCATATAGGGGAGCAACATGGCTTCCACGTTCCACTGAGGACCACTATATGAGCATTTTATGATACAGCCAGGTTTCCAAGAAATATTGGAGGGTCTTAACTGTATCCACATAACAATAAAGGCCCCACTTGGGGAACCGGGACAAATATATGTCAAGCATAACAAGTTCCACTCCATCAACTGCTAGGAGTTTTTTAATGCACAGGGTATAATATTCAATGTGTGATTAGGTCACCCAGGCATTGCCAAAACTTCCCACAACTAGCACATATGCAACTTATACCAGTGTTTTTTGATGGGTGATTTTCTCAAGGTCATCTTATTGGAATTATAGCTAATAACACCAATTTGAAACACACAGACCATAGTCGCAAATGCATAAGATAATACCCTGCCACAGACCTGAGTTATTGTCAAGCATGTGTTTGGATGGCTAAAGGCTCACTTCTGCTATCTAGATGTCCATAATAGAACACGTAGTAAAATCTTTGCACCATGTGCAGTTTTATGCACTATGTTGAGTCACAAGCAGTTACAGTATGGTTGAGACATTTGGGAGGAGGAAGCCCTAGAATTAGCAGTGGAATAGGTACCTGATGAGGAATCTGTGGAGAAGCTGGCTGCAGGTGATAACTATGTGAGATGGAGGCACATGCAGTTCATCATGGCACTTGGTAAGAGGTAACATCTAGTTCCTAACAATCAGCCATAGTAAGCATTACATACAACTGTAAAAATCATGCAAGCAATACTGCAGCGAGGTTGTGCTATACTATATATGGGCTGGCCACACTATGTCTCAGACACAGGCTAACTAAATTACACAGTACTGAGGCAGGGCCCAGTTGTCATCATATGCACAGGTTAAAAGAACCTTGATGACAAGTGACAACAATGGGCAGTCAGGAGAAGTATGCACTAACCATAAACATTTGCATCTTTGGTGGTTCCCATAACTGGGAAGGTCACAGACATGATCTACTGCACTCACATAACACAGAAAGCTCTGAAGAAATGGCAGATCATGCTACTGATGGACCCTGAATGAACACTCCATTCATGTATGTGCTCATGTCTCCCTCCAGTATCTTAAACAAAGAATAGTAGGATGGACAACGTGGCACTACAGGCAATTGATCATGCTTGCACACTAGGACAGTGAAGGTGGATTAGTCACAGAAAGTGTGGCTGTGATGGATGACCTCATACAGACTCTCTATGCAACATGTCCATAAATATTGCACATCTGGCCCCTGTACTCCCACAGGTCTTCAAGCAGACAATCTACTACACTGACTAGCTCAATTATGACTGTAATGGTTTCTTTCTACCCCTGCATTATGCCTCTGTACAAATGCTGAGCAACAGCAGTCATGACGACACTCAACTCAAGGAGGCATCAATAACAAATTTGGCCAGTAGCACCTCATATTGAGGTCATCATCTCAATGATTCTGGTGGCAGTGAAGAGGATACCCTGCTGCTAGGTATGTGGTCACTCACTCCTTGGCAGATCTGTCAGTATGTTCCTGTCCTTGAGTAGCTTCCTGAGTCTGGAGGTGGGTAGCAGAGGCACAGGCACAGTGTCATTAGAAGGGGTGAAGAATGCGGGTACATATCAGAAGTCCGAACACTCATAAGTCTGAATGCCGAAACATCAAACTGGGAAGTTCGAAGTCTGAAAATAACAAAGCCGTGGACATCGAATTCTTTCCCAGGGAAAGAATTTGGTGGGCCGGTTCTGCGACTTTGCTATTTCCTCCACTGTGGTGCGATGTCGGAGTTGGTATATTTAAGTAGGAGGTGTGTGGGGGGCACAGCTCCCCATGTTGGAGGGTGTGGAGGGGTTTTGTACCGGAACAGCGATTTTTTTCCCTGGGAAAAAAAAACACTGTTCTGAGTGTTCGGAGTATTCAGTTTTCGAACTTTTGGGTTCGATGTTTACATAGCCGAAGTTTTGACACATTGACTATGTGATATAGACCCAAAGAATGCTGCCTTCACATTGCCAATGTTTACCATTGACGGTGTGAAATCCATCTATGCCAAGATTTGTCTGTTATCATTAATTGGGCCAGACAGTTCTCAGTCTTCAGACAAGCTTATATCCAGGATGGAAGATACTGATAACACAGCACATATGAAATCACCAAAGCATTATACAGTCTCAGAATGATTCCTTCATTAACACACACAGGCCAATAAAACTACTATTATATAACAGACTACTGTAGAAAATAATGTTTAATATACCTTGGGAAAATGTCCTTTGTACCTACAGTCTCGATACCAGTATGAAAACAAAGAAGCTATGCTTATAAATTCTATGGCTTAGAACTGAATAAGTAATGTAGATAATACATGTTCACACATATCCATCTGGGAACATCACCAATGGATATTAGTAGTACCATGTGTAGTTAAGCAGTGATGTCTAGCACTCCACCATGGATTCCAGAACTGTTTACAGTCCCCAGAGAGAGAGAGAGAGAGAGAGAGAGAGATTCTATGAACTCCTCTGTGTCTGGTATTAGTCTGGGAACCCCACATCTGACCTTCCACTTATGTGCGAGGAAGGTTGTCTTACTGCAGGCTTGTGTGATCATGTTGTTGACCCTTCTTCTGACTTGTGCATAGTGCTGATTTTGGCCACTGACAGCACTGATGTCCTCTGTAACAGCCTGCCAGACACCTGCTTTGAAGGCTCGGTTAGAGTTCTAATAATGGCTCAATCATACTCATGGAAGGCCTACAGCAGAATGCCATTTTATCCTGGTACAATTTACATTTATAGTGCTGAGTGGAGCAACCAGTAATTGCAAAGAAATATTTGTGTAAATGGTTGGCATGTATACATAATATACTTCCATACATCAACACCAGAAACTGGCCACTGTTGACAATATATATATATATATATATATATTGCTGCCATCTGTGTGAAGTAGGAAAGTATTTAAGCTTTAAGGGACTTGTGTAAATTACCTATCAGAGTTGTAAAACCTGATAAGGGAGGGGGGTTAGTCATCCTGGATAAGGATGATTATGTAGATAGAATGTCACGAGTTCTACAATCTCCCGCATACGAAGTGTCTTCCCTGAATGAGATGGTAGGACAATACAACAAAATCAAAGGATACTTTAGGGATTTATTTATCGAAGGAAGAATTGACATTGATACTTTTAATTTTATCAACATTTCCTTCCCTAGGGTCCCAGTTATGTTTGGGATCCCTAAGATCCACAAAAACCTAGGTGATCCACCCATGAGAGCACTCGTAGACGGGAGATGTTCCATCACTCATCCGTGTGCAAGGGTGGTTGACTTTATCATCTCAAAATACCTTGTGCTGATACATCAAATCTGTAAAGACTCCTGGTCTTTTTTGAAGTCCATCAACGATATCCCATTCGACAAGGAACTCAATTTTTTAACAATTGATGTGGTCGATCTTTACACCTCTATCCCACATCAAGAGGCGGTCGAATGGGTGGAATTGATGCTTCTAAGTCTTAATGCCCCGAGAGGAGAGATCGATGTAGTTACATTATTGTTAGACATTATTTTGTCTTCCAATTTTTTCATTTTTAATAATTGTCACTACATCCAGAAAAGAGGTATAGCCATGGGGTCCCCCTGTGGTGGTAGTGTCTCAAACCTTGTAGTAGCTTATTGGGAGAAGACCAATATATTGAATAACCCTAGATTTAAAGACACTATCAGATTATACACACGGTTTTTGGATGATATATTCTTACTTATTAAAGGGGATGAAAATACTTGCTCCGAACTTGTGGATTACATGAATACCTCTTCCACGTTTCTAAAATTTACACAAAAATTTTCAAGCGATGAAATTGACTATTTAGATGTCAAAATAAAGAAAGATCTTGATAATCAGGCCTTTTTGTCCACAATTTTTAGGAAGCCCACGTATTGTAACAGCTTCTTACACTTTTCCAGTTGCCATCCCTGGAAACAAAAGAAGTCAATTGTCAAGGGGCAATTGGTTCGTGCGGCCCGAATGTGTAGTACAAATGTGGCCTTTGACCTTGAATGTAACAACTTGAAAGATATGTTTGCGAATAGGGGTTACCCTATAGAATTATTAGAAGAGCTTGTGGAAGAAGTAAAATTAAAAAGAATGAATGGGTTTTATAAACCTATTCTTTCAATTATCTGTAGGGGAAATAGTAGCCTTACTGACTGTTTAGATATCAGTAGCTTAGAGGTTGCTAATATTGTTGTTCAAAGTAATACAGAATGCGCGATGCTAGTGTACAATGTACCTAATGATGATTATAAAACTAGATTCATCACAACTTATAACAAGCATGTAAATGAGATTTGTGCCATAGTGAAGAAAAATTGGCACTTTATTCAAAACAACGGTTCTTTATCCACTATTTTAGGCTCACAACCTTCATTTGTTTTTAAAAGAGGCAGTAACTTGAAAGATTTGTTACAAACTACTGAAAATGCATTACCTTTATCTAGACAAATTGGATCATTTGTTTGTGGGGCTTGTAATTTGTGCCATCTTCTTAAAGTGGGTAGCTCATTTACCATCAGAAGCAAGAAATATTATATTAGACAAAAAATTAATTGTCTAACAAAATCAGTGATTTATGTTGCCTTATGCAACTGCTGTCAAGCATTCTATGTTGGTAAAACGGACCGTAGATTACGGGACCGTGTTTACCAACATAATTATGCCATCAAGAATAAAAAGAGCGAAAACGCTCTAGCCAGGCATATTTTGAATAATGTCGGACATAATTTTCAATTTATGGGGATTGATACAGTAAATGTTGGAATTAGGGGGGGCCCTCAATCCCTACTTCTTGAGATGAAAGAATTAGAATGGCAACTGCTTTTAGATGCTTTTTCAACACCGGGTCTAAATGAAGCATGTAATATTTCAGTTTTCTTAAAGTACAAGAGTTATTTGCGTTAGAAACGCTACTTGTCATAGAGAGATGACCTTTAGTAATTAAAATATATGGCTAGCAATTGCTGTGATGTCTTTTAGATTATTGCTATTAACTAACATCATAGTGTATTAATTACGTATCTTTATAAATGTTTTTATTATGGTACTTGTATATGTTTAAGTACGTGATATTTTAAATTCTTGTTTTTTTTAAAAAACAATTTAAAACAATTTGTTTTACCATTGGTGCTTTTCACAATTAAGGAAATGACATCATATTCAGTGTTTAAAACTGAGTCAGATGGGTGTTTCTGTTGTCTGATGAAGCTTTTACTTTTGTAGAAAGCGAAAACGGAGAATATTAAAAAACGTTTACGTGGATCATTCTTTCTGTGGTGTTCCTGACTCGTGCTTGTGTATTTAAGTAGGAAAGTATGGTCATTCTCTGGGTGTTGCATTGACACAGGGCCACAGGGCATGGCAGGACTGTTAAATTACCCTGAGCAGAAAATCATGTGCTTAGGGATATCTCACATCTTCCACACGTGAATAGGCCACATAGGTAAACATACTGCCTTCATATACTCTTTAAAGAACTATGACTGTAGTGATGTGCAGCTTGCTATTCCCCCTGACTTTGAAGGTAGCACAGGCCCATCACAAGATGTGCCTGCCAATGTTTACCAACCTCCCTATCATTGATGTACATCATTCCTGTGAAGTACAGTTTATACAGGCCCACAGCACAATTTTCCAGTATAGGAGCAAGGAATGTGTGTGTGTGTGTGTGTGTGTGTGTGTGTGTGTGTGTGTGTGTGTGTGTGTGTGTGTGTGTGTGTGTGTGTGTGTAGCCACAGGTAGGTATGGGCCTACAAGAAGACATTTGTAAGACACAAACACAGTCTACTGCTAGTATCCAAACATGTCCCCCATTTCTATATGTGTTTAGGCAGCCCTCACTACACCAAAAAGAGATAAAACAGGCCAGACATGAAATGTCCAGTTACAGAAGTAACAAGGGAATCACCTAAAGTGCTGCAAAGGCCATGGGGTAAACATCCTCTACAATGATCTCTGACACAGCAAAGATAAGTGTGTTTGTTGCAGAACCCATTGGATCCATATCCTACAAGCAAAATGACTCAATGTTACACTAGACTTCCCAACCCTAATATCATAGTACTACTGCAGACACTTTTTCCACATGTGATACCCACAGGAGGAGATGTTTGCAAAAGGTATATGAACACACCAATCAAAAAGTAACACCATGGAAGGATGTTAACAGCAAGGCTATTCCATGCAAGACACTAATGCATTACTGCAACATATGTGCTTTTAATTGTCCACAAATAGATTATCTCCCAACACATGATAACAACATTAAGTGGAAAACAGCCAACCCTCAGCCTAAATCTTGGATTAATGTTACCCACAGAGTATACAACAAAACAATAAATCTTTTTTTTTTTTTATGACTTTTGAGTTATGCTTTTCAGAATTTGTTTTTTTTATAAAAGTGTAACTAGAATTGTGTTAAGTTGATAAAACTTAATGAAACAATTATGGATTGTAAAGGCATTGAAGACAAAAACTATTAACTAATGTAGTCTGTGTGCTGGCTGCACTAACCCTAAAACAATATTATGGTATGCCTTGTATTTTCAAATTGTGCAATTGTAGCTCCATGAAAATGCATGTCACATGCCAAAAGCAGCAATGTGCATGACTGCAAGAGGAGTAGCTGATGTCTCTGGATTGTGATCTGGTGAATAGTCATGGTTTCCAGGGTTGCTGATGGGTAAGCTGTATGACAGCCTGTTACACATGCATCACCCCTACCATACACTTTTGTCAGTGACAGTTGTTGCTTTTGCCTATGATACAGCACAGTGCCATCACAGGCAATGGTTAACAGTATACAAGTCCACATAGCATGTCTTCAACCTTCCCCCTTGCAGCATGTCCACAACGCCATAACTCTACACACCCCAATAATGTATAATGTCCACCATTCCCATCCTATTGCTCAAACTCACCCCACCCAATCCTAGCCATGTACAATGGGGGTTGAGTTTATGTATGTAGGCAGAACTATTGGACCTGGCAGAGTAGCATACCTAGCAGCTGTGTAGTACACCAGTACATACCTGTAAAACTGGTCATCAGAAATGTTCATAGTACTAATGTCTTTTTTGTGTCTCTTCATGTTTTTGTCATTATCCTTTTTTATTTTTATGTTTATTTGATGTTTTTTGTTTTATTTCTATCCAATTATGTTTAACATTTTCTACAGCATCTGCCACAGCTATGCCAGTGGTGTGGCACCATTTCCTCCCCACCTTTGTCCTTACCTTCTTCTGTCAGCACACAATCTGCCTCCAGGCCTGGCTCCCCTTTAGTTACATAGGTCATATGGCAGGGGGGGGTGAACATGGGACATCCCCAGTGGCTTCTGGCAGTTGATAACCAGAGAGAAGAAGTACTGCTGTTCCCTCTGGTGATGCTTTCAAGGTGGCCATAATTTGCCACCTGGTTGGAACTGGTATAGATGAGGGGGTGGGGTAGTGGACCATTGGTTTGAAGCCTACATTGGCTGCCTAATTTTGCCCATGTTCCCACAAAATCAGCACCTGTTTTCAGTGTCCAGTAGGGACACAGGTGGGATCCCAGGGGTGAATTTTCCGTTTCCCATCCAGTCGTCCAGGTTCCTCTTAAAGAGGGCTAGTGAGGTACTCTGCATGACATGGAGATGGATTCTATTCTACAGATGGAGGAGTCTTTTGGACACACATCTATCCTGCCAATGAGTTCTATTAATGTCACAGACCAGGCTGAGGACTTATGTGTAGGTTGTGAGAATGGAGTTTGACTTATGGATATGGAGCAACTCCATCAAGGCTGGGTATGAGATGACCTTGCATGCCAGACACAGGTCACCTCTGAGCAGTCTGTATGAAACTGAGTAGAGGGACAGGGCTTTTAACCTATCTATATAGGATAGGTGTTTGAGATTCTAGATTTTCCTGGTCAGAAACCTCTGTGGTCTCTCCATTTGCTGCATGTGCTTGGCAAGGTACATGCTGAAAGGGGCATTTTACTTGATAACTGGTCTGATAAGGGAGGAGTACAGAGATATTATGACATTTTTGTTCCAGGATGAAATACCCTTACTTATGAGGTGGGTCATGTAGAAAGCCTTCAGTACAACAGAAGCAACGTGGTGGTCAAAAGTCAGGTTGCTATCAACCTGGGTGTCCAAGTCCCTCATGACTGATTGCATTCTTAGTACATTGTTATTAATGTGATAATTAGTGGGGACACCGTTTTCCCCAAAGGGGATAATGAAACATTTCTTGGCATTCAGTTAGAGGCCATGCTACTGGCACCAGTCGTTAATTTGGGTAAGGCCCTCTTGGAGGATGTTCACATTACTAGAGGAATTTAAGACAGCACTCAACTTGCAGTTATTTGCAAACATGGTCAGCCACAGACCACTGGTTTTGGCTTGCACCTCAGAAAAGTATATCCCAGACAGTGGGTATGTCACTCATTATGGGTCTAATACTAAACGTGGCTTCCGCTATTTTGACTGAGTGGGTTCTATCAGTGAGCCAGTTAGCTACCCATCTGGTAAGACACAGGTTGATGCCTAGCTGGGCGAGTTTATCTATTATGCCTAAGTGGGGAATAATGTTGAAGGCTTTGGCTAGGTCAAGGTAGGTAGTGTGCACCATCTTCCCCTTGTCCACAGTTTTGGTGACTGTTTTAAAGAAGTTGACCAAGTTTAACAAGCATGATCTCCCTTTGACAAAACCAAACTGTGTGGGTCAAGCGTTTAGAGGTTGCCAATGTCTGTTTATAAGGTCCATGATAATGTGTTCCATGACCTTGCAGATCAGGCTAGTTAGGCTGATGGGCCTATAATTGCCTGGGTCGGTGGAAACTCCACCTTTGTGTAGAGGGATGACAGTGGCTATCCTCCATTTGGCTGGGACAAAGCCGGTACTAAGGCTTTGGTTGAATAAGGTGCTTAATGGTGCTGAGAGCTCGTGTCTGAGTTCATGTAGGATGCAGCCAGGGATGTTGTCAGGTCCTATGGAGGCTGTATTTTTTTGCCTTTGAAGAAGACCTGCTGGCGGTGATGAGGTGAGGGGCAAGGTGCTGGGGATGTCCTGGGTTTCTGATGGGGGGACAGGGGTGTGAAGTTTTCACTGAACTTGTCTGCCAGCAGGTTGGCTATATCTATGGTGTTTGTGTATGTGGTGTTCTTGCGAACATGTCATTTGACTTGCAGAGATACACCACCTAACACTGCCAGCAACAACATGTCAGGCAGAACCAGTGCAGAGGGCAGTCACCATTTCTACCTTTCCTTCCACTCCTTGTCTGTCACTATAGCAATTTACAAGACCCTGTTTGTGTCAGCTTCTCCCTTATTGATCTTTATCTGTATTTTATGTTTGCTTGTATACTGTTGCTTCCAAAGCTCCTATTCAAATAGACTTTACCCATTTTTTAGAACTGTGCTTACTCTCTACTCACAAATCTGTATTAAACTTCTTCTGAAATCTGAAGCAACTTACTGATTGTTCTCTGTGCAATCCTCCATTCCAGGTGTAGCCTACCCCTCCCCCTTTGTACCTCACATCTGGACCTAAGTATTATCAGCCCCCAGTAACACTGGGCATCATTTTTGAAAATCCACTATTCACCTACACACACTCACCTAGCTGAGCGTGTTGCTTGATAGCATTGCTCACCAGGTAAATGACTTGCTACTTTAACCCAACTTAGTTTTTTGCCTATTGCAAACTATATTGTTGGTTTTTGAAGCTTGTTCTTTGGTACATTGTCCAAAACTGAAACAAAAATAGCCTAGATTCACTTAACTGATTGAGTGGGCAGTAGAAATGCTAATTTGTTGTAACCTCTTAGTATTTGTTTGTTTCTCTGTTGGTAATCTATGCAGTTAAGTCACACAGTGGTTGTAACTGTTTAATCTCTCCTGCAACTGGTACATTAATGTTGTACTATAAATGTGCTATCCTGCTGTAATAATGTATGCTATGTAAAGAAATTCTTGACTGTACCTACTTTACAATAGTTAATGAGAGCGCGACTTCATCTTTAACAGCTTAGTATAATATGCTTTGCATAGATAAGATTTACTGAGTCGCAGTTCGGTTACATGTAAACCCAGCTATTGCTCTGCTGTTTTTGTTTGATTTTCATGCCCTAAGTGATTACATATTGACTGTTCAAAATTGTGATAGTTTTGCTGCAATAGCCAGGAAATACAACTATTAATATACTGCACTGGACATTGTCGGACAGAGTGGTCTACCATATGTGATAGCGTGCTTTGTCTGTTTTGTATTTTTCTAACGTGGTCTGTTATTCCCTCCTGCATGCATTTATAACAACTCTATGTCCTTTCTCCACTCTTTGCTTCCTAGCTCCCTACCCTGTGCATGGTGTGGAATCATCGCTCCGTATTTGAGAACTGGTCCCACGTCTCAAACAAAGTGTCATTTCACCTTCAAAGATATTATACTAAGTATGCAGATAACATCCTTTAAATATAATGGAGACCTAATTATTCTGAGCTAACTGTATTATAAAATACTACTTGTATTATCGGGGAAAAAATCCTTGAGGTGAGCATGTTGTCACTGATGCCAGCTACCACTTCCTGCCCTGCTTTTCCTCTCATTTTACCCACTCTTGACACATTTTAACTGTTTTTATGCTTTTTAAAGTCCATTGTCTAAAGTTTTATTTGCTTACTTTTGCCTCATCCCTAAAGCTCCCTATTCAAATAGACCTTACCCATTTTTTTATAACTATGCTTATCTTTACTCACTAATCTGTATTAAACTTCTCCTGAAATCTGAAGTAAATTACTGATTTTTCTCTGTGCAGTCCTCCATTCCAGGTGTAGCCTCGCTCCATTCACCCTCACTATGCTTGGGCTCACTTCCCTCCCCTGCCACCTACCCCCATATCATTTCCTTTATACCTAACCATTCTGTCCCTCCCACCCTGAAGCTCAACCTCTTCTTTTCTTTTCCAGCATAACCTTAAAACCTTCTCCTCTCCTTCTCTATACAAAACGTTTTACCCTCCCAAGTCTCCTCCAACTATCAATAAATCCTCAACTCCCCCTCCTAGACATATATCATATATTTCCACTTACTCAACTCCACAGTCAAATAGCAACCCTACTATAATATATTCATCCACTTATTACTCCAGTCTAAAATACTTTTCCACTCAACCATGAATATCTGAACCCTCTCAATTCTGCTCCTGCCTCAACTATTTCTCCTTCTCACTCTTACATCAAATGCCACACATATATCCCCATTTCTAAAAGATCCCACAAATCCCCACACAAACAGCTTCTCCTTCTCCTCAGCTATCTATTGCAATCTCTGCATCTATCTTTCCTATCAATACTCGATTTCCTAGAATAAAAATTCCTCTTTCCCACTCATCTTACAAAAGTAAAATAAAATACCTTATTTACTATACACTAAAAATTAAACCCTGCTACCACCCTAAACTCCTGCTTCTATCAGCAGACATACATCCTAACCCAGGACCGACTCCCACCCCCCACTACCAGTCTCAATACCTCCTCAAACACAGGCCATTCATCCATTCTAAACAAACATCTGTCCTTTTACTCAATTAATACCAGAAGCATTCTTAACAAAGTAAGCCAACTCCATGCATGGATATCTAACCACACCCTAGATGTCATCTCCCTAACAGAAACCTGGCTTCTTCTCTTCTTCTCTTTCGGCTGTTCCTGTTAGGGGTCACCACAGAGGATCATCTGTTTCCATTTCTTCCTGTCCTCTGCACTCTGTCACACCAACCACCTGCATGTCCTCTCTCACCACATCCATAAACCTTATCTTAGGCCTTCCTCTTTTCCTCTTACCTGGCAGCTCCATCCTTAGCATGCTTTTCCCAATATACCCAGCATCCCTCCTCAGCACATGTCCAAACCAATGCAATCTCGCCTCACTGACTTTGTCTCCAAACCATCCAACCTGAGCTGACCGTCTAATATACTGATTCCTAATCCTGCCCATCCTTGTCACACCCAGTGCAAATCTTAACATCTTTAACTCTGCCACTTCCAGCTCCAACTCCTGTCTTTTTGTCAGTGCCACCTTCTCCAATCCATACAACATAGTTGGTCTCACTACCCTCTTGTAGACTTTTCCTTTCACTCTTACTGGCACCCATCTGTCACGAATCACCCCTGACATTCTTCTTCACCCATTCCACCCTGCCTGTACTCTCTTCTTCACCTCTCTTCCACACTCACCATTTCTCTGAACTGTTGATCCCAAGTACTTACACTCATCCACCTTTGTCAACTCTACTCCCTGCATCCTCACCATTCCTCTATCTTCCCTCTCATTCACACACACATATTCTGCCTTAGTCCTGCTGACCTTCATTCCTCTCCTTTCTAGAGTATATCTCCACCTCTCCAGGGTCTCCTCAACATGGTCCCTACTCTCACTTCAGATCACAATGTCATCTGCAAACATCGTAGTCCACGGGGCCTCCTGTCTGATCTCATCTGTCAATCTGTCCATCACCATTGCAAATAAGAAAGGGCTCAGAGCTGATCCTTGATGTAATCCCACCTCCACCTTAAATGCATCTGTCACTCCCACTGCGGACTTCACTACTGTCACACTACCCTCGTACATATCCTGTACCACACTTACATACTTCTCTGCCACTCCTGACTTCCTCATACAATACCACAACTCCTCTGTAGGCACCCTATGATATGCTTTCTCCAAATCCACAAAGACACAATGCAACTCCTTCTGACCCATCTCTATATTTCTCCATCAACACTCTCAGAGCAAACATTGCATCTCTAGTGCTCTTTCCTGGCATGAAACCATACTGCTAATCACTAATCATCACCTCCCTTCTTAACCTAGCTTCCACTACTCTTTCCCATAACTTCAAGCTGTGACTGATCAGTGTTATCCCTCTGTAGTTACTACAGCTCTGCACATCACCCTTATTCTTAAACATATGTACCAAAACACTTTTCTCCACTCCTCAGACATACTCTGACTTTCCAAGATTTCATTAAACAATCTGGTTAAAAACTCCACTGCTATTTCTCCTAAGCACCTCCATGCTTCTACTGGTATGTCATCTGGACCAACAGCCTTTCCATTCTTCATCCTCTTCATAGTTGTCCTTACTTCCTCCTTGCTAATCTGTTTCACTTCCTGATTCACTATCCCCACATCATCCAACCTTCTCTCTCTCTCATTCTCTTCATTCAGCAGCCCCTCAAAGTACTCTTCCCATCTGCTCAACACACTCTCCTCACTTGTGAGTACATTTCCTTTACTATCCTTTATCACCTTTACCTGCTGCACATCTTTCTCATCTCAGTCCCTCTGTCTAGCAAATTGTAACAGGTCCTTTTCTCCCTCTTTAGTGTCCACCCTTTCATACAACTCACCATATGCCTTATCCTTAGCCTTCGCCACCTTTCTCTTTGCCATGCTCCTCATCTCCTGATACTCCTGTCTACTTTCTTCATCTCAATGACAATCCCACTTCTTCTTCACTAGCCTCTTCCTCTGTATACTCTCCTGTACTTCCTCATTCTACCACCAGGTCTCCTTGTCCTCCTTCCTCTGTCCAGATGTCACATCAAGCACCTTTCTAGCTGTCTCCCTTACCATCTCTGCTGTAGTTAACCAGCCATTCAGTAACTCTTCACTGCCCCCCAGTGCCTGTTTTAACTCTTCCCTGAACTCCACCTCACAATCACCCTTTTTCAGCTTCCACCATTTGATCTTTGGCACTGCTCTCACACTTGTCCTCCTCTTCTTGATCACCAACGTCATCCTACAGACCAACATTCTAAGCTAAACAAAACAACTAACAGAAACTTGGCTAAAAACCTCAAACCTAGACAAAACATTCTCCTCCCGGATATAATATACTTCACTTGGATCGCCAAAGGAAAAAAGTAGGTGGAGTTGCTATTGTGTACTCCAACATCCTCACACTCACAAGTCCCATGCAACCTATTCCATTATTTCTGCCTGCAGAATTACTGACAGCTAACCTCAAACTCAATGACAACACCACCATTACAGTGGCAGCCATCTATATTCCACCAGGGGATAACATTCCTCTGCTGGAAACCATTCTCTCATACTTTTCCCATCACAGTCCCAATGAAACCATCCTTCTTGAGGATGTAAACATTAATTGGTTAACTCTCAGTAATTCTAATTCTCCACATCACATCAATCTATATGGCTTTTCACAACTAATCACTCAACCAACCCACACTAATAAGTGACACACACATATCACCCTTTTACACTGGATCCTAGTCGCTAATCCCTCTAAATACCATAACCCAGAAACCCTACCAAACACACTGAGTCATCACTCCCCAATAAAGGTGCTCAGATATACCCCTCATTTCTCTAAACCACGCAGATTTATCACCTGCTGCAGACTATCAAACTTCCACCCAGAAACTTTTAATACCCTCCTCTCTAGAGTTAACTGGAAAATACTCTCCCATCTCCTACTTGATGAAGCAGTCCAAACTTTTAATTTAACCTTCCTTAGCATCCTAAACTCACTTGCTCCCCTCCGTAAAGTACATATAAATTCTAACATATCTCCATGGCTATCAAAAACTACTCGCACCCTTATGAAAACTAGAGACAGGTCCTGAATGAAATGGATACAAACTAAGCTCTCTGTAGACCTGCAGAGATATAAAGAACTCAGAAATCAGACAAAAAATCTCATTAATAAGGATAAAAAAGACTTCTATTACAACTCTCCAACAGCTTTAAAATCGGATCCAAAAAAATTCTGGAATGTTAGAAACCAAATACTACACCCTGGTAATCCGGGTACCTGTTATTTAATCGACCATCCTAAATGTCGAGTATTGGAAGATAGAACGGGGGAGTTTGATAAATAGAAATGTTGAAGCCGCAGAAATTCAAATTCTTTCCCAGGGAAAAATTCAGTTGGCTGTTTCCGTGGCTTCGACATTTTCTGTACTGTGGTGGGAAAGTTATGGATTGGGTTAAGGTAAGTATGTGAGTTTGACGGACGTTGGGGTTAGGGTGCGGGTAAGGTAAGTGTGCAAAAGTGACAGATATTAGGGTTAGGGCACGGGTAAGGTAAGTGTGAGATAGTGATGGACTTTAGGGTTAGGGCGCGGGTAAGGTAAGTGTGCGATAGTGACAGACTTTAGGGTTAGGGCACGGGTAAGGTAAATGTGCGATAGTGACAGACTTTAGGGTTATGGGGTGGGTAAGTTAAGTGTGCAATAGTGACGGACTTTAGGGTTAGGGCGCAGGTAAGGAATGTGTGCAATAGTGATGGACTTTAGGGTTAAGGTACGGGTAAGGTAATGATAGCGATGGACCTTAGGGTTAGGGCTTGGGTTAAGGTTACTGCATAGATAGTTGTATATGTAAGGTGTAGTGTAGGTTTATTAGGTTTTTGTGTGCTTGTGTTGTGTGTGTGTTTTTTGGAACAGCAAATTTTTTCCCCTGGGAAAAAATTCGGGTTCAGGCACCTAGGCAGTGAGACATTTCCCTGTAGTACATTTGACTGGGGACACATGGCTGAAATGACATTCAGCTGCAGAGAAATATGGCTGTTTTCAAATTCCCTGTGGGCAAAGAGAAGCATACACTGCCATGCTCACAGCTTTAATACCCAAATGCATGGTGGCAGAAGAAGCAATGATTGTTGTGCCCAGCGTACAGTACATACTTATGTAACTACAACATGTAGAAGTGTGCTACAGCATGGAGGAAATTCTGCAGGCTACTGTAGTCACATGTATGCTCCAGTATGCATTTTAAGTAATGTTCCCTAGACACTGTGAAGGGGGTAATGGTCCACACACTCCAATTATAAAGGCACTGCCCATTGTGCACTGCATTTTTACTGCCACTGACATGTCCTCTGGCCAGCCTGCTGCTGATGCCTGCCATATTGCCGCTGTCTCATATTCCCTTGAGGACCATGGGCATTGTTTTCCCCTGTGCATTTGGTTATTGAAGTTGCGGGCATGGCAATATATTATTCTCTTTGCCTACAGGGAATTTGCAAACAGCCATACTTCTTTGTAGCTAAATGTCACTTCAGCCAAGTGTCCCCAGTCAAATGTACCACAGGGGAATGTCTCGCTGCCTAGGAGCCTGAACCCAAAAAATTCGCTGTTCTGAGGTATCGTTGTTGTCATTTTTCAAACTTCAAAATTCAAACATATGGTGTTTGAAATTTTGGAAGTTCGATTATATGACATAGACCTGGTAATCCAAGCTCTCCTAATCCCTGTCTAGACAAAACACCTGAAGAAACAATCAGCACTTTCAATACCTACTTTACTGAATTAATATCTAAGCTAATCAACCCTAATCCTAACTCCTCTAAAACTAACCTTCCAATCTTCTCTGAATTTGCTCTAACTACTAACTTTGCTCCTACTTTTTCCCTTAAACCTGTTTCTAGCAGTTATATCAAATCTTTACTTTGCAAGCTAAAACCATGTTCAATATCAGCTGATCACATCCCCTCATATTTCCTTCAGATAGCAGCTGACTCTCTTGCTCTCCCTGTCTCTATCCTAATCAATCTTGCCATCTCTGAATCAAAAGTGCCTTTTGTCTGTAAACAATTCTATACACTAACTATACACAAAGGAAGTAACTCCACAGACATAACCAGTTTTAGACCTTTCGCTATCCTCTCCTCTCTCTAAAGTTCTGAAAAAATGTGTACACAAGCAAACCATGCAATATCTAATACAGGAAAATCTCCTCATACCTACTCAACATAGCACTACTACAGGCCTATTACCCTTCCTTAACACTACTTCACTAGCCAGAGATGATCACAAACTTATTTCTTGTATATTCTTATACCTCTCAAAGGCTTTTGACATGGTCTCTCACTCTATTCTGTTGGATAAACTGTACAACCTTAACTTCTCCTCTGATACTGTTCCATGGTTCTCCAGCTACCTCACTGATAGGTTGCAATCAGTAAGATGGCACTCTGCACTATCTCCTCCTCTCGTAATTAAAATGGGTGTTCCCTAAGTATCTATTCTTGGTCCACTACTTCTCAATATCTTTACTAATCTACTCCATACTTCTTGCCCTCAGTCTTCCCTAGTTCATTATGCTGACGATTCTGCAGTCATCACTATTGTCAACTCTCCCTCTCAGCTCTTATCAGCTACCCAGCAATCCTTTAATTCAGTTGAAACCTGGCTCACCAATAACCAGCTTATCCTCAACCCAAAAAATACTAAACTGTTACTCTTTCTTCCAAAAATGTTAACCACATTGAATCCTCCTTCTCTATACTTTCATTTAATAACACTCCTATTCAAGTGGAATCCAGCATAAAAGTTCTTTGCGTTACCATCAACAATCAACTTAAATTTGACCTACATGTAAATAATTGTATCAGAAAAAAACACCAGAAATTAGGGCTCCTGTACAGAAACAAGAAGTTTCTGACTACTGACGCCAAGATCACTCTCTCTCATGCTTACCTCCTACCTACTTTACTGTACAACTCCCAAATTCTCACAAATCTCAACTCTCTACTGGTGAAACTAGAGTCTGCTTACAATAAGTTAGCTAGATTTGCTGCCCAACAACTCTACAAATCTGATCACTGTCTCTCTCTGAAACACCTAAACTGGCTAGAACTACCCCAACAGCTTCTCCTCTCTCAGCTACAGATCATCCACTCTATCCTATTCCAGCCTTTCTACTGTCCAGTTCTATCCCCCCCTCATCTCCCACTATTCCCCAACCAGATCCCTCCAGAGTTCTACCCAAGACCTACTACATATCTACAAACCCAAGACCAAATCTGTTTGCAACATATATAGCTACCATCCTTCTATTGTTTGGAATAAACTCCCTCTTGAAATCAGAACCCTCACACATCTTAAACAATTTAAGGGTGCCACCAAAGAATATCTAAAATGTCACTGGAATTGCCACTGTACGTACCCTCCCTAAACTATTCCCCCATCAGATAGACAACAACCCCCCTGCTCTCTACATCCTCTCACACACACACACACACACACACACACACACACACACACACACACACACACACACACACACACACACACACACACACTCTCACCTTCTCCTAAACTAATCTTAAAACTGAACTTCTCAACCTAATCTGCTAACAGCTTTGCGATTCATTCAATAATACATGTACTGTTTAACAAAAACTTTTTAAATATGTTTTCTAGTACTCTACACAAAGTCCTAAGCTAATGCATCTTATTCTCTTAGAGCACAATCCTGAAAATGTTTGTACATGTTTTAATATGATCTCGCATACACTAAGTAATGTCCTAAGTTAGTACTTCTTATTCTCATTGAACATGCATCTGAAAAGTTCTTGTTCTTGCATTGTATGAGCTATGTATTATCTTTTTGTTATTAATTGTTTTTGTTATGTATAACTATCGAATGTATGGAGCTTTCCTCCCTGGTCCTCCGCTGAAAAAGGGCTCTTCAGCTCAGTTGTCCATACCTGGTCAACAAATGTAAAATAAAATAAATAAATAAAATAAGTATACCCTCTTTCTGTCCTGAGCCTTCCTCTTATATCCTTCCCTATCTTCCCTTAAAAAGGGTGCCTGTCACACAAAAAGTATACCCCTCATCCTCTTCTCCACTCCCACTTTTACCTTTCCTGTTTTTCTGTGTTTTCCTGCTTGCTCTTCCCCCTTTTCTGACTCTCCTGTGCATCTATTTCCTTCCCAATACAATGAATAAAACTGTTAAGAAGCATTGCTTACTTACCTGACTTCCGACTCTTCTACTAGTGTACATAGTCACATGGATGCTACATGTTAATGGGTTAGTACTAGGCTTGTTGCCTTTGCAGACTATTTTAACCCTCAAAGGAGGAATTAAAGCCTTTCCTGTGGGTCTGTGAGGTGATCACATTAATTTATGTCAAAACCCAACCTTTTAACCTTCAACTCCTTTGCATAGCAGAAGATGGCTTTGATTCATCGAGCTTCCCCTGAAAAGAAACATCGCTAATGGGGATTCAAGCCCTGCACTGCCTGAGCTGTTCTCCAGAACGTACTGCATTAACATATTGAGAAAAAGTTTGCTTCGTCCTTGTTAAATCCTTAACTGCAATTATGTAAACACTTGCTCACCATCAGCTCTATCATTTCTGTGCATGAGTTTCTTAATTACTTACAGCTTGAGCCACCCACTTACCACTAGGTAATTAACAGTTACCTTTGAGCCACATTGCACATCTCTGCATCTCTCAGGTAGCATTTGAGAAATAGTAAAAGGACCTGTGTAAAAGTTTCATAGGTTCATAGGTTCATAGGTTTATACTAGGCTATCTGCCCTAAGGCATTTATAAGCCTAGCCCAAATTATTGTGGCTTACGCCACCCCTTATATGAAAAAATACTGTGCCCATTAGTTTGTTGTGCCTCTGTCCAGCAGTGACCCAGAGATGATTCCCGGGGTAAACCTACGATCTCCCATCCACAGGTCTAGATTTCTCTTGAACAGAGTCAGCGAGGTGCTCTGCCTCACATGGACCGGGATTTTATTCCACAGCATAGGGAGTCTCTGAGTGATAAATCTATCCCTCCAGCACGTCCTATTTATATCCGTGCTAAGGTTTAAGTCGCTTGCTCTAGTGGTTTTGGTGGATTTGGATTTTTTGAGGTGGAGCATGTCCATTAATTCCGGGTTGGACATGGCCTTGTATGTCAGGCACATGTCACCTCTGAGCAGACGGTATGCGACTGAATAGAGCTGGAGTTTCTTCAATCTGGCAGCATATGACAGATTTTGGAGTCCCTTTATCCTTTTGGTGAGGAACTTTTGGGGTCTCTCCAATTGCTGCAGATGTCGGGTGAGATACATCCCGAATGGGGCATTGTACTCGATCATTGGTCTGATAAGCGAAGAGTACAGATGAACAATGACCTCACTAGATCTGGATGTGAATCCCTTCATGATCAGGTGGGCAATGTAGAAGGTCTTTCTAACCACTTTAGCAATGTGAGTGTCAAAAGAAAGGCCACTGTCAACCTGGGTCCCCAGGTCCCTGATAACCTCTTCTGTGCTTAGTGGATTGCCACCTATATGGTAGCTTGGGGTTACCTTGTTTTTCCCGAAGGGTATGACTATACATTTTTTGGCGTTTAACTTCAGGCCATGGCTCTGGCACCAGCTATCTGTTTCCGTGAGTCCCTTCTGAAGGATATCAGTGTCCGATGCACTTTCCACTATGGCCCAGTTTGCAGTCATCTGCAAACTTTGTCAGCCAAAGTCCTCCCATGTTGGCCTGTACTTCTGAGAAGTAGATGCCAAACAATAGGGGCCAAGGACCGAGCCCTGTGGGACACCACTTGTGACCGGCTTGGAGTCTGACACAGCGCCAGCAACTCTAACCCTGTGGGTTCTGTCCTTAAGCCAGTTTGCAACCCATCTTGTGACATATGGGTTTACATTTAAGCTGGTAAGTTTTTCTACAATACCCGAGTGGGGTATTGTGTCGAAGCCTTTGCAAGGTCAAGGTAGGCTGTATGGACTGCCTTTCCCTCATCAATGGCCTTGGTGACTATTTCAAGAAGTCGACCAAGTTCAAAAGGCATGATCTTCCCTTGACAAAGCCAAACTGGGTCGGGTCCAATGTCTGCAAGTCCCCTATATCTTTGTTTATGAGCTCCATTATGATCCTCTCCATAGCTTTGCAGACTAGACTTGTTAAGCTTATGGGGCGGTAATTACCAGGGTCCGTAGAGGCGCCACCTTTGTGGAGTGGGACCACAGTTGCCGTCACGCCACTCCTTGGGCACGTATCCTGTGGTAAGGCTGAGATTAAACAGCTGCCTTATGTGCGGGTTTAATTCCTCATTTAGCTCGTGTAGCACACAGCCGGGGACACCATCCGGTCCCATTGATGCTGTGTTTTTAGCTTTAGAGAGAGCAGCTTTCACCTGCGCATTTGAGATGTCCGGGAGGCTACACTCGGCTGGGATAGTTATCTCTCCTTTAGGGGAGAGGGGTGAAGTTTGCACTGAACCTGTCTGCCAGTATGTTGGCAATGTCTGTGGGTTCAGTGATTTTTGTATCATTTTGGACTAATTCTGAGCATATCTGTGAGTTTCCACCCAGGTTCCTAACATAGCTGAAAAAGGCCTTATGATTGTCCTTTGAATCCATGGCAATTTTTCTCTCAAAATTGGCCTTAGTTGATTTTATGAGTGCTCGTAATTTTTACTAATAATGATCAGGGGTGACTTCCCTTTTATGGATTTTGTTCTATCATGTAATAGCTTTCTCCTCTTATTGTAAAGTTTGTTAATGGCTGGGGTCCACCAGACTGGACGTTTGCCCTTTGTGGAAAGAGTCTTGGTTTTATTTGGGATTGCCTGATCCATGCAGTCCTGGAGGTGTTCATAGAAGGCATTTGTAAGGGCTTCCGCAGCTTGGGTTGTGGTTTCCTCTGACTCAGGGGCCTTGAAGGATACCACACCAGTCTTGAGTAGTGTGAAGTTTGCTTTAGAGAAGTTCTTCACTATGGTCTTTTTGTTTGGGGTGGGGCGGGATGTGGATTTCCAGTGAGATTAGTTTATGATCAGATCTCACCAATGAGGGATATACTTCCGGTGTGGAGCATTTTGTCCCCATGTTTGTGACAATGAGATCTAGTATATTTTCTCCTCTCGTGGGAACAGTGACTAGCTGTTCCATGGCATTTGAATTTATGAACTCCAGGAACCGTTGGGCTAGAAAGTTAGGGCTTGAGTAATGTTCCCAGTCTATATTCGGGTAGTTGAAGTCACCTAATATGATGGTGTTTGGAGATACATTTATACCCTCCAGTGTCTTCAGGAAGGCTGTGTGGGGTTCCTGAGTTTGAGAGGGTGGCCTGTAGCATGCTACAATTTGTAGAGCAGTTTTGCCTATTGTTAGTTGCACCTGGATGGTTTCCGAAGCTTCATGCGTTGCCACCAACCTGGAGGTGTGAGTATCCTTTATGAATATGGATACACCCCCTCCTTTTGTGGAGTGGTCCGGGTTTTGGGGCCGGAATGCATGATATGAGGTAAAACCTAATAGTGCCGGGTGCTCTCAGGAGCCTTGAACCAGGTTTCAGTTACAGCACAGACATCGATGTTCTCCATACTGAGAAGGGCCTCGAGTGCGTGCATTTTGAGATTTAGACTTCTGGCATTGAGCAGCATTACCCTCAATTTCTTCCCATTTTTGTTTTCTAGGGTGGTAGGTTTAGAATTTGAGCCTTGCCTAAAAAGGCACTATGGGGGTGGCAAGAGCCTTAGCCAATATCCGGAATCCCAGGGTGACAGGTGCAAGCCGTCCTTGCGAAGCAGCGTGGCTTGTCAAGCATGTCATCCCAGGCAGACAGACACTGGATCCCCTTTGAATGACACCAGACATTAAGCCAATTGTTAAAGCTGATCATCTTGTCTCTATATTGTGGCATCATTCTTGGTGAAGGAAGGATACTGCTCAGGGTTAGGGTCATACCTGCCTGGGCTACATAATCAGAGAGCTCCTCTATGTCTCTTTTCATGCAGTCCAGGGAGGTACGTCTCAGGTCGTTCACACCAGCATGGACAATGACTGTGTCATATTTGTACTTGCTGTGGAGTGACCCGAGTGCTTGTGTTATGTGGCGGATTCTAGCGCCCGATAGGCAGCTTACTGTGACCCTCTCCTTGTTCAGCCTGGTGAGTGGGACGTCAGTGTGTCTGACTATGGAGTCACCTATGACAAGTATGTTCGGTGTTGTATTTGGCCTTAAGGGCTGTGACTGCTTTGCACACTGCTTTTGTGGTTTATGTGTTGCTTGTGGGGTGTCTTGAGGTAGCAGTTGTTTGGGTGTCTGCTTTGGAGGCCTCTGCTGTTTAGGTAAATTTTACTCAGAGCCTCCAGTATGTCTTTGTGTGTTTATGTGTTTGATTCAGTGGAGTGGTAGCATTATGTGAGGCTGGTTTTGTGGTGTGTGTAGTTGCCTTCTCCTCCTGTCTGGTCTTGCCAGTCCTGAGTTGAGAGAGCTCAGCCTCCAGTTTGGCTAAATAGCTGCATCTCTCAAGTATTTGTGTTATGTGGGAGGAGGAGAGGGTTGTCTGTGTACATGAGGCAGTTATAACATTGCCTCAAGATTCCCAGATTCACCAGCTGGACCGGAGAGGAGATTGACAACTGACCTTTGGACATGCTAGAATAATATTGGGAAATCCTTAATTGAAAACAAGGGCCAGTGGGGAGTGAGGGTGTAGTGCTTTTAATTTTTAGTGCTGACTTATATAATTGCTTTAGTGAGCAAGTGCCAGGTAACTTGAGTGCAATGTGATACAAGTAACTAAATGCAAAAACGACAAACAGTAACTTTCTTTCAAGTGAAACAAGGAAATAAGTACAGTAAGCAATGCAGATATCACTAGTGATCCACAGAAGCGCTGAGAAGTTGCGTATTAGGTGAATTAGCTTCCAGGGAAATAACAAGCAAACAAACAACAAGTATATAAACAAAGCTAGATTCAGTAGGCCTGGATCTAGTCTATGATAGAGCAAACAAGGTGAACCAATTTCAGTAAATGTGTTTGTTATACTGCTTTCCTACTTTAAGCAATCTCACACAGAGTGGGGCTCAGGTTATGAGTTATATTTAATGAAGAGCTGAGTGTCTAGTTTTGAGATAATACATGTGCAGTCTGTATGCAGGTTCTGTACTTTGGTGGTATTCAGCAAAAAGTTAAATTGGCATTTGTGATAGTTACTAATTACAGTAATTGCAGCTTTAAAAAGCTTGAGTGAAACTCAGGTCAGGACTGTTAAGCAAGCAGTAGGCACACATGGGAGTTGTCACCTTTCTGAATAACAGGTTGTGCCACACACTTTCATTTTGGCAGCCTACTTTTAAATATTCACTTTATCAGATATTGACAACATTAATGATCGCTCATATTCAGTGTTAGCTTAATCGTGGCTTCTCTTCACATATGCCCAAGCTGTCAGCCATAATGTTATGGTGGCAGACATACCTCTCAATCTCTTAGTGCAAGAAACTGGTAAAAGCCTAAAATAATGGGGCAGAAAGGTCCCAATATAGGGACAGATTTTAAATATTGCTCTTATAAACTTAGAAAGTTGCTAGAATAACAGGATTTGTGTTAGCATGCATTTACTGAAAAATATGGTGTGAAACTGAAATGTATGCCATTATTTAGTGACGTCACTCCTCAGTGATTTGCCAGAAAAACACAATTTTTATGAGGAGAAGACCATAAATGTATGTGTCAAAAATTCAGACCTTAGGCAAAAATCTGGACAGTTGGGAGGTAAGCACTTATGCAAGACTGTGGTTTTCCGATCTCATAAACTATGCCACTTCCTTAGTCCTCTCCCAAACTCCAGAGCTCCATATTCCTCCTCAGTACCATGAAAACCTTACACCCTTTACACCCTGTACTTCTTTTCTTTGAGATACCTATAGTTTACCCCAATATGCAAAATAAATGTCATAGATATTTTCATACCCCAAGTAGATAGCAGAGAATTTTTCCTTAAAAAGACTTCAAATGTTGGAGGTATGACGGGTAAGGACGAGGTAATTGGGAACACATTTTCCAGGAATGAGCTGAGTTTGCCGACTTTAAGAAATCCTTGTGGAATGCACTGTGAAAGATGCTGGGTCGGCAGACTGATGTGATGAGGGAGATGATTTTCCTGAGCTATGATGCAGAATTGGATTTGCCTAGAAAAGATAAACCCGCAGATTTACTAAACTTCCGTGCAGGACTAGCTTAGTCCTGCACAGAAGTGCCCATTTAGGAGCAGGATGGCAGAGTGCCATGCATATTAATAAGGCACGTTGCCCAAGCTCCTAGGCTTACATGGAGTGTGTACAAGTGCAAGGTGTATGTCTGAGAGCAGAGCTCTCAGAATAAACATGCCCCTGCAATGTAGAACTGCAGAAAGTGGTAAGAAATGAGTAAGACCACTCATAGGTGTCTGCATATCCCCACCAACAGTTTCCCATGTGTACAACAGCAACAGCACATAAAACTTAAATGAAGAAACCCCTTCATCGTCTTTTAAAAATCTGAGTACAGCTAACCGTAGGTGCGTGGTGTGCCCATTGCTTAGCTATGGTTAAAGCAGCTTAAAAGGCTGAAGAGGATAACAAGGAAGATATATGCAAATGCAGCAGCACAGCAATAGTGCAGTGTGCAGAACATTCGCCTAATGTGCAGGCATTCCCGGTTCGAGTCCCACTGAAGCACAGCCTATTTTACATGGCAGAGCACGTTATAACCAATATTGTGTTGCAAAATCCACTACATAACCTATATTTATGAACTGGAGTACTGCAGGAAATGCACATGTGAAGTGTCAATGTCATAATGAATAAGGCACTAGTAAGCAGGTTTAAGTACAAATAAGCAGTAGTAAGTATATGTAAGCACTAGTAAGCATGTGTAAGTGCATTTGTGCAGGGGTAAGCACTGCCTACAGAAGTGATGCAATGTAGAAGCTAACTGAGTGTAAGAAACTGTAACTGGAAGTTAGCATTGCTTACTGTCATGCAAACATGTGCAAACTGGCTTACAACTACTTTAAAGTGCCTTAATAACTCTGTATCCAACGGCCAGTGTTTATTTATTTTATTTATTCCAGTTTGGTGACCGAGGAAGTCCACTGGGCTCGAGAGCCCGTTTTCAGTGGAGGCCCAGGGAGAAAAGCTCCACAAAACAAGTTATATAACATATAGAATTACCACATTACAAAGTTACATAACATATTGAAATAACAAAGAAAAATCATTTACATTGCAGTCAATATGTAGTCTTACAATAACACAGCAGGTAAAATAGTAGAAAGAATAGGTATCATTTACTTAGTATCTAAGATATTAAAGAGAAGTTATCTAGGAAAGGATGAGAGGCATAGAGCATGAGGCTGGGTGCGGAGATTGGTTACAATTTATAGTCTAGGTCTCTGTGAGAGGTTAGAAAGGGAAGGAAGTTAGCCAGGAGAGTAGGAAGAGGGGAGGTTGAGAGGTATGGGGTGAAGAGTGCAGTTACATTTTCTGTGAAGAACAGGTAGGAGTGAAGTAGTCTTTTGAAGGTGTTCAGGTTGTCACAGGCCCTCAATGTAGAGGGCAGGGCATTCCATCTTTTAGCTAGGGTGAAGGGAGTAAAAGCTGACCAGTTGGCGCTTAGGTTTGTGGATGGAAATAAGGTTTTGGTGAGTGAATCTAAGGGGTCTGGGGGGCTATAGGGAGGATATTAGATAAAGCGAGGCAGCTGGTGGGTTGAAATAGTAATTTGTGGGCTGAGACAATTTGGAGGAAGTCTAGTTGATTGGGGAGTTCAAGCCAGTTTAAAGTTTGTAGGGAGGAGCAGTGATGAGAGAAGGCATTTGCTTTTGTGGCAAATCTGGAGATTTTATTGTAGCATACTTCTAGTTTGGAGGTAAGGGTGGAAGACAGATTAATAAGCAGAGGAGCGCCATATAGAAGAGATGGGAGGAGATATGTAGTGGCCAGGGTATGTCTAGTAGAGGGAGAGAGGAAGTGATTATTCCTGTAAAGTAGGCCGAGTTTTATGTGAGTTTTCTTGATGTTAAGTTGGATATGGGTATTGAATTTTAAGTGTTCGTCGATGGTGGCCCCCAAGAGTTTGGTGGAGGGAACAATGTCAATGATAGAGTTGTTGAGGCTGGTAATTTGAAATGAGTTTTTATCAATGGGAGTGGATTTACAGGGAGTGAATAGGAGGATCTTAGTTCTGTTAGCGTTAAGTGAGAGGTGGTTCTGGTGCATCCATTTTTCAGTGGTTGAGAAGGTAGATTGAGTTAGAGACTTGAGTTCAGTTTGGTTGGAGGCATATCAGATCAGAGTAGAGTCGTCTGCGTATTGGACAATTTTGGTGTTTGGAATGGCTTTGTGGAAATCATTAATGAAGATGTTAAATAGCAGAGGGCCAAGAATTAAATCTTGGGGAACTCCTGTGGGGGTTGGAAGGAAGGTGGAGGAGGATTGGCCCCATTTCACTGCTTGGGACCTGTCAGAAAGATAGCTGGAGAACCAGGAAAGAGTTTTTGGTGAGATGTTAAGGTTAGATAGATGGTTTAGTAGGTGGGTGTGAGAGATGGTATCGAAAGCTTTTGATAAATGTAATAGAACAGATGAAACTAAGTTACCAGAATCTTGAGCTGAATTGATAGAGTGTAAAAAGGAGAGAAGGGCTGTGTTGGTATTGTGTCCAGGGCGGAAGCCGTGTTGGGTAGGAGAGAACAGTTGGTGTTTGGTTAGGAATGGCATGAGCTGCATGTGTATGCATTTTTCAAGAAGTTTAGAGATGGGAGAGAGGATGGCTAAGGGGCGGACTTTGGAGAAGTTACAGTTTTTCCCACCCTTGTGGAGTGGAAGAATAAAAGCAGAATGCCATAGTTTGGGTACATATGACTCGAGTAGTGATCTATTAATCAGGATGCTGATAGGGAAAGCAATACTGCCAGAGGCAATTTTTAAGAAGGAGGAGGGAATGTTGTCAGGAGCATTTGTGCAAGGTTTACGTTTAGAGAGGTTTCTTTATGAGGTAGGTGGATACAGGTTTAAATTCAAAAAATAGAGGGAGTGGGAGGACAGGGGGTGGAAGCTTGGGAGGGGGGTAAGGGGATGTTATTGGGGAAGGTTTTGGTTAATTCAGCAATAGAAGAGGTGAAGAAGGTGTTAAATAGTCTGGCAATTTCTTGGTCAGATTTGCTAGTGTCAGGACAAGGGTTA